>NW_005054418.1:1526033-1531419 GCF_000277835.1 Geospiza fortis | reverse complement strand
ATCCTGCTAAAAGCTCCCTGACACTGGGTGATGTGTCCTCCTGCATGGCACTTACTCCACAAGGCCTTTAGCCTCCACAGTAAAAGTGCTGTCTCTAACTTGTCTACTCACATATAGGCCACAATTTCTCAGCATGCAGCCAGCCCTTCACGAGCACCTCTGCCCAGTGGTGCTCATAAGCACAGAAGCCTGCAGAGAGGACCACACATTCCCTACCTGCTCTCTTCTATTCGAGGGCACTGTTCTGTCCTGTACATTGAGGGACTGTGTGGCCAGCAGCTGGCCTCCAGCAGTGTCTCCATTGTCACTGAGCTTTGTTCAGTTGCATCATGTGTACTGATTTCAGACACCAGGTGACAGCCAATGGGCCACTAACACCATTTTCATGGCTCTGGGATAGGAGCTCTCAGGAAGCAGCAAGCATGGGCTGTCCCACAAGAGAAGGAAGCCAGGAGTTGAGGGCAATAGCAAAGCAGGTAGGGCAATGATCCCACCCAGAAGGGCACAGTCCCACAGTACCTGAGCAGGTGCCACACTGGGAATCAGGGTGAGGCAGGATTCAACATTACAGTAGTCTGCAGTGGGGAAGCAGGTGTGAGGTTAAGTCGGCAAATCAATGCAGTGGTTCAGGATCAGCAAGGCACATGGACAGGCACAGGCAGACCTAAGTCAATTCTTAAGGATGGAAGCCTGAGCTTCAATGCAGCTCCCAAGCAAAGAGCAGGAGGTCCCCATTAGGCTTCCCATAGCTCCTCCTCACACAGCTCTGTCCGCAGCACCCCAATCCAAGGCTACAGCTGCACCATATCAGAGCTGCAATGGAGGATGGGCAACCAAGCCCCAGGGAGCGGGGAAGAGGCTGCAGAGCCTCTTGGTGCATTCAAAACCCTGACAACAACATGCTTATTTCCAGATTTTCATCCAGTCCAGAAGGTATCAGTCTCTTAAAAGTAATCTTGTTAGAGACAAGGCACAGCTGTTCAGGGCTGGGATGTTTACTGCAGCCCAGTAAAGTCTGCAAAGCCATATGCTGTTTGATCCTCTGCTCCCTGGCTATTTACCAAGTCAGTGTCCAGAGGGGCAATAGGTTGAGCTCTGCCAGAACGGCTGACAAACACCAGCCCTTCTGCTGGCCCATGAGGGGCCCTGAAAGCATCATAATTATACGGAATTACATTCTGCAGTACTTACTGATTCATCATACCCTAGTGATCATTGCAGTGGTTCATCTGCACTTTGAGGTCTGAACTGCTGAGATTTTGATAGGCAGCCATGCACAGAGCCAACAACAGCATCACTGTGCCATATATAAATGCCCCAATCCTGACAGCCACAGTGCCTCGCTGAGTGTGATGCTGTCTTTTTGACTGACATAATGCCAGTGTGAACTATACCTTTAAGATGCCTGACACACTTAGTGATTTGCAGGAGAAAGTGGAGAGTGTGGTCAAACTGAAGGGTTCTAGAAGAGGATAGTCAGGTGGCAAAATCAATTAGAGCAGCTTGACAAAAATGTTAGCCTTGGCCTTTAGTGGAAATTATCTCTCCCTGCAACACCACCTTAACCACAGTCTATGGCTATAGGTGATGGTATTATGTCCAAGACTTCATAATCCAAGGATATGTACTTGCTGTTTGTCTTTCCTCCATCCCACTCCTTTCCAAGCCTCTCTCCTTCCTCTCGCCCATGAAGAAAATCTTTACTTCTGTAACTTCCCCTTCTCTTTAGTCTGTGAAAAGTGCATCTCTTCTCCAGCTGCCATATAAGAAAGACTGAGTGCTGAATACTGTCCTTCAGATAAAACATACACAGTATTTTAGCTGACATGCAACAATACATGTAGGAAAGCTAATCCTTCTGACTGCAGTCATATCAGTTCAGGACCCAGTCCATCACAGGACATGGAGAGGTAACCACTTTTGTTGAAACTCCAGCACACTCCTAGAAATACAGTGACCAGAAGGAAAGGCCCTTTACATTCAGTGCCCAGTAACTTTCAGCTACAGATCCAGGATAAGGATCATCTGCTTTTATGTTCAGTAAGCAGACCTGTTCCCTTCAGATAATGAAATGAAAAAAGTTTATTCTGTGGGAGACAAAATAAAAATTGAGACCAAAACAGCCTTTCTGCTGCTATGGGGACCTCCTATTGGACCTGGTGTTCAGGGTCTTCATCCCAATGTTGTTGCTTTCAGCACATCAGGTTGGGTTGAATGATGCCATAACTCATGAGGAGTGTTACAGGTTTCTGCTCTTGCCTGTTTCTGGAAAGTGCGGTCAAAAGTTTCAGCTCCCCAGTTTTTTGAGCCTACTGCTAACCAAGAGGATTGAGCCTGGAACTGGCAGGAAATGAAGGAGTCAGGATGAATCAATCCAATGAATCAAGAAACCTGCAGGGCTGCTTTAAAAACTGGCTCTTGCTATCTCTGCTGTGTGCTAGTTCTGTCTGTTAGAGCCATCTCACCAGAGATGCTCGAGTAGACCAAGCTTTTTAGGTATTCAAAATTACAGAACATTGTGAAATAACCTCTTTGGCGCAGATTAAGTTGTCCCAGGGCACATGGGCAGCAGTCAAACAGAGCTGCATTTTAGGCAGTTTGGACAGAAGAAGTCCATGTGAATTTTGTGGACAGTGATGCACTGATTCATCTGCTTGTAGCTACAAGCATTTTCCAGAGAAAGCTGTGAAGGCACAGAGCCCCTGACAGGAGTGCAGGGGTTTAGGTCAGTCCTTGTACAGCCTCTGGTGGTATTCTGGTGCTCATTACCTTCAGCAACGTCATTTATTCTAAAGGCGAACAACAGAGAGAATAAGCTCTAAGAACGTTATATCACAAACAGTTGGTACAGAGGGTCTTATCTGTGGGTTTCTGACTGCCTGGCAGGCACTGCATCACCTTCTGTTTTACAGTGGAACTAATTGCTCACCTCGGTGCAGCACAGCCAACAGCAGCTACAAACTACAAAGCTCAGGCAGTGCCCTCTGTGAGCAGAGGAACACCCTCTAATGGGGACTTCTCCTGCACAAATGGAGGCACATGTGAATACATACACACACACATCTCAGCTTGCATATAATGAATTTATTAGAGCAGATGCCTGCAGACCTTTAAGAAGGACAACACCTACATTTCCTTTATAAGAGATGGCATTTAGTGTCGTGAGGTGCAACAGCTAGCCCTATGCCAGCATAAACTGCTGGTATAATTGCCTGCTGATTTTAATGAAGATTTAAGTAAGCAAAACCTTCCATGTCTTAAACTAACACAAGGCAATGCATAAAGTCTATAATTCTCATTATATTCTCCTAGGTCATACTCCATCCCTTACTAATTGGTTCTATGGGCATCCCATTTTGAGTTACAATGTTTACAATCTTTTCTTGATAATCTAATGTGCAGACAGGTCAAACTCCAAATGCAAGCTGTTTTTATTCCCGTTTCTTTTGCATAGTAAGTTCTAACTGAAACCACACTTATCTGCTAGTGCTTTTCCATATCAGTGGCTGCTACTATTGCAACACAGGTGTGACTTGGACACTGACATTTCAGTGTGACTCTTCTGCTTTACGGTATTCCTCCTCACTAATTCAAGAGTTTCTTTGGTACAGACATACAGTAGGTCTGATTCAAGGCTCTTGGGTTAGTTAGTTCTCCTTGACATTATTCCTTTTGCAGCTCATGTTCACCTGGAGCCTTGACATGACATAGGACTGCACAACCTCTGATAATCCACTTTCCCAATTAATGATGCTCCCTCTGCTAAATTTTTGTTGATGTTTAATGACCACCACAAGGATTAACACTTTCCTATGGCGATGTTCATTATTTTCAGATTTTGCTGGCAGAAATCACATGTTAGTCTTTTATTTTAAGCTGCCTTTTTTTTTAAAAGATTTTATTTTAGGTTTATATTAAGGCTCATGACCAGGAAAGCTTCAATGATATGTGTAGCATATTCAGTTGAACTTGAATAATAGAGGTTTTGTTTTCTTCATCTGTGTCAAGCTTTTAATAATTATCAGCTTAAAGATATACCTGCCTTCTTAAAATCAGCAGCCACACAGGACGCCATATCTACTTGTGACAAAATCTTTGCCTTAGAGTATATAACCTATAGACACAAAAGAAAATATAATGAATGTGCAGCACAGAGGGTTTTGTGCAAAAGTCCTGAGTGATTTGTACTCAGTATAGCAAAGAGAGGTTTTCAGGTGGATCAAATAACAAAACCAAAAAAAAAACCCAGCAAAAAATACCCTCAACGAAAGCAAAATTGTAAGCTTTGACTTGAAGATGCTTCATAAAACTGAAATATCTTAAGGATGAAAATAACTCATGAAGAAAAGTCCATCCTTAATAGACAAACACAGCAAGCAGACAAGTTTCAAAACCTCAGTGCTGAAAAAAACCATTTGGTGTTGACGGGTTACAGAAGTAGCTGGATGCAATGCACTAATGCAAATGTTCAGTGTTTTCTGCAGAGCAGCTGACCTCACCTGCAGGCAGAAACCCTAAGCACCAAGGCCTTGATAAGCATTTTCTTAACTCCTGATCTGCCCATGTTCACCTTCTGGCTGTTTCTCTGGATGCTGGGAACACAGAGTAAACAAAGGGACAGTGCTCCCACCTCGCCTGTCACTGGCACCTAAGGGCACTAGGCACTCGTAACAGCAATAATGAAATAGTGCTATTCTGTTAAAGTATAATTCCCTTTAAAAAGACAGATTAAAAAAACCCCAAAACGTTCACATCGGACACTAGCATTTTAGGGCAAATCATTAAAGGAAAAACCCCAAACAACAAACTGCCAAATATAAAAGGAACACAGGAACGGTCTTTCACGAAGAATCATTAATGTTGGGGATGACTATTAATAATGAGCCCAACCACTCATTAATGAGCACTGCCAAGTCTACCACCAAACCATGCCCCTAAGGACCACATCACAGCTTTTCTGCACGCTTGCAGGGACAGTGATTCCACCGCTTCCCTGGGCAGCCTGCTCCAATGCTTCACTCTTTCTTCTGTGAAGAAGTTTTTCCTGATATCCCATCTAAACCTCCTGTGGCACAAACTTGAGGCCGTCGTTTTCTGGCCATTTATGCTCATCCTACCATTTCTTACTTGGCAGAAGAGGCCGACCTCCACTTGGCCGTGAGCTTCTTTCAGGAAGGTGTCAAGAGCTGGAAGGTCTCCCCAAGCCTCCTCTTCTCCAGGCTAAACATCCCCAGCTCCCACACCTGCTCCCCACCTGGACCTGCGCTCCAGACCACTCTAAAAATCCCTCCTCACCCGCAACACGCATTTTGAGGACAGCCTTTCCCAGAACAACACTACTGTCAATAATACTATTCATAGACGAAACGCGTTTAAACAAACCCTT
>NW_005054418.1:1521278-1525497 GCF_000277835.1 Geospiza fortis | reverse complement strand
AGCCTCCCCGCCTGCCCCGGGACCAGCTCGCCCGGAGGCCTGGCGCCTGCCCGTAGTGCTGGGGCTGGTAATTGCACGGTGCGCCCCTTCAGTAAGGGAGGCAAGATGAAAAAGTGGAGTTAAGGCAGGGTAAATGAACCACACATGAGACTTGAACTCGGGTACTTGTGTTTTCTACGGAGTCCTAGTCGTTGGGCACACAATATCCATTTTGGAACAACGTTTTTCAACGAGTTGTGCTTTTCAAATACCTGCTGCAAATGCTTATTTGCTAGCCTAGAGGTGAGGTTGTATTGTAGGAAGTTTTTGTTTTGGTTTGGGGCTTTTTTGTTTGTTCATTGCATTGTTTTGTTGAAGTGGTTCACTTATTAGTCAATGCTGACTTTTCTCCATAACTACTTGGAGAGTTTTTCACTGAACGTAAAGTTTAGTGCTACTTGCTAAAGCACAAAGCAACATACACAAAGTTATTTCCAGTGGTGTGTTGGGGATATTTGTTTTATTGTTTACATTAGTGGTTGGCCTGGATTGTGGTTTCATGTACGTCTAAGGCAGAAAAGGTTAAAGTGAGTATCCTGTGATTTAGAATAGAACAGGATAATTTACTTAGGAGGAACCTATGACAATCATCTAGTCAAATTGCTTGATGACTTCAGGGCTGACCAAATCTTGGTATGTTATTAAGGGCACTGGCCAAATGCCTCTTAAACATTTGACTGGCTTGGGACATTGACCACTGCCATAGGAAACCTCTTCCAGTGTTTGACCATGCCCTCAGTAAGGAAATATCCAGTTTGAACCCTCCCTGACACAGCTTTGAACCATCCCTGTTCATCTTGTCACTGGATCCAGACACAAAAGATCAGCACCTCCCTTTCCATTTCCCCCACCCAGGAGGCTGTAGAAAGAGAGTAGTGGGGTTTACCCCTCAGCCTCCTATTCTCCAATGGAGACAAGCCAAGGTCTTCAGCTGTTCCTCACAGGACATGCCATCAGCTTTGTTGCCCGCCTCCATATTTAAGGACCTTCACATAGTTTTCCAGTTGTGTGCACAGTATTCCAGATAAGGCCATGCCAGTGCTGAATACGGTGGGATAATCACCTCCTTTAACCCCCTGGTGATGCTGTGTTTGTTGGGCCAGCTTTTGCTACTTTGTGGTAATAGTAACCAAACAGAGTAATTAGGTGTCCTTTGGTTAGGCTTCTTGGATAAGTGTATCAAGATCCAGAAATATTGTTCAAAGTGGTTCCGGGGTGTACAATCCTGTGGCTCCTGGCTATTGCTGAATTGAAATAATCATAATAATCATAACTATTTCTGCTACTTTTTATAACATTAGCTTATTTAAGGGGAATTTTGGACTGTGTCTTGAAACTTGCCCCTATCCTTTCCTGTACTTAGACCTCTCAAAAAATGCAAAAGTTTTCCATAAAAGTAGTTTTATTTTCTTTGTTTGTATTCCTTGCTTTCTATTGCCTATTCAATTTTTTTTCACAGTTTTCAGCTCTTGAGTTGTTTTACTGCCTTTTCAGCTGAACGAGTACCATTGGTAAATGGCTTTCAGGTTTTTGGCAGCACAAATATGAGGTGCCTCTGAAACAGTCTGTCCCTCTGCAGTGTTTGCTGCCCTCCTTGGGGGCACAGACTCTTGAATGGCTGTCAACAGTTGTTATTCTTGCAGTTCGGTAGGGTGGGAGCCAGAGGCTGAAAGTTGAAGTGGTAAGTAATGGGTTCATTATCAGATCCACTGGAATTATGCCCTGACCTAGTTGCATTGGGAAGGGTAGTATAAAGAAGAGAGGAATTCATACATATACTTTTGTGGAATATGAGGTGGAGTGGAAAAAGAAATAATGATTTGGAAATCTTGCTTAGCTGTGTTCATGCACTTTAAAAAACAGTAGTAACCTGAACATCCATGCTTCTAACTGCTTTGCTGTTGCTCTTACTTATGATTTTTCTCATATTATTAGATCTTAGAGTTATTTAACACATCTGTGAGTGAGCCTTCAGTGGTGTTTAATGTAGTATTATGTGTCGGACTACACTGGTGTTTAAATAATGTTTTGTACCAAATTGGTACTTACTGTTGCTGTCACCTGATGTCAGAATGATAAGTTTTCTAGTACAAAAGCAAAACTGAGTTTATGTGTTAAAATCTGTCCCCAATTAAACTGCAGAAGCACTGCATGGCACCTCAAGTAAAAAAGAAAAGGTTGTCCTTGCTTAGCTTAAAATCTGCTAGTTTGTAAAATACTGCCTGTACTGATTGGATTTTACAGTAAGTTTCTTAAGCCTTACAAGGTTAGAGAGTTAAGGTAAGCACTTGTTTGTCTCATTCTGCAACTAGTTTTTACCTTTGATGATTCTGAATTAAAAATAAATTTATTTTTCAAGTAGAACAGTAATAAAGTGTCGTTAACACTGAACAGTAATTATATATCTATTCCCCTCCCTCAACCAGGTATTGCCAGAATAATCTGTTCTAAAATTGTCTCTGAATTTGTAATGCTTACCTTCAGTCTATCAATTACATTTTTGTCAGCTTCTGAAAGGTAAAGTAGCCCTACCTAGTGAACGTAACAGTGGTAGGTAAAGTTGGGAGACTTTTTTTTTCTTTTTTTTTGGTGATGGTGGTGTTTTATGAAAATGAGTAAAAGGCCCCTGTAGTTTGTGTGCAGAATTGTAGTTTTTCTGAATACAGATCCCTGCAGCTCTCATTGGAAGTCTGAATTTTTTGGTGCTGTTCTTTTTGTTATGCGCTGAACTGTTCCTTGGAATGAGATATTGGCTCCAGCTAGGGGAGAGATAAGGTGTTTGTATTATGTGTCAGTGAAAAAGATATTCTGTCTTGGAACAGAAGTTCTGTATTTACTTTTTATTTAATTATCAAACATGAGGAAGGCCAAGTGGCAGAATTACCCTTTTGTATTGTTATAGCTACATTAATGAATTTCAGAACCAGTTTTCCAGTTCTTATTAAAATATGGGCCTCAATGGAGCATGAATTAGTGAAATCAGTTTTATTACTAGAAGTGAAGTCCAGAAGAACTGCTGAATACATCCCCTTATGTAAACAACGAGTCATAAATCACTTCTTACTGACTTGCAACAGAATTTTTTGTGGTGTATTTTTTGGTTTGTTTGTTTGTTTTTTAAATTTCCTGGGTGGCATTTCACAAGAGAATATGAAAAACCAAGACCTCTACAGTGTTCCTAGATCTTTGCAGAACTTGGGAATTTATTATATGGAAATGCCAACATATTGTCAAAAATGAAAAATATGCCATGGCCTACAGCAGGTTTAGCCTGTGGTTCACAGATCTCGGGTCTGGTGATTGATCTCTGTAGGAAAGCAAGAGGTGCAAACTGGATAAGTAAAGATTTTTTTAATACAGCTAAATGTACTTGCGAGTTCTTGGGCAACTAGTGGAGATTTTTTTTATTGAACTGTGTGATGCTGTAGAAATTAGTGACTCTATGACAAAAAATACCGTCTTGTAAAGCATGATGTATTTTGAAGATTATGTAAACAAAGCTGTGACTATGAAAAGTTACTCCCAGAGATGAAGGTGAAATTGAATTGTACGAGTTGTTTGGAAACAAAAGAATACTGCTTAACAGTCCCTGAGAAAACCTTTATAAATGTCATCGTGGTTGTATATTCTTTGTAAGTGAAAAATATCAAGTTGATGTACAACAGACTTTAAAACTGAGTTTTTGGTATTTCAGCAAGTGACTGATGTGCTGCATGCTGGGTTTAAGATTGGTTTGTTCATGTGTCCTCTTGTAGGACTAATCATCTGATGTGGTCCAAGCTCTAAAGCAAAAGTAGGTGTATGCCTGGAAACACAAGGAAGTTCTCAAAGGGATGAATCTAACACCACTTTCTAAGAGCACAGCAGGCATTTGGCAAAGTAGTCAGTTCCAGAATTCTGCAAGATGATCTGCTTTTCCCTCATGCTTTTTTGCTATTCCAATAAAACGTTTTCGGAAATTACAGCAGAAATTGGTTCCTGCATATTGAGCAAGCTCATACAGGAGACAAGATTTTCCTTAGACACAAGCATAAAATATCTCGTTTCACAGGAGAGATGCATCTGTTTTGAGATTCTTGAGACTTCTTTTGTGATGTGCAAAATCTTGTGAAGTTTGGTTGGTACCATAAAATCTCAAAATGCCAGTACAAAACAAAATGCCACATCATTGCATTTTTTA
>NW_005054418.1:1477227-1521268 GCF_000277835.1 Geospiza fortis | reverse complement strand
ATGAGTAGTTAGAACCTGAATTCTCCATGTCATTTTCACTCTGGAGGAGTTCAAAAGGCCCAGCATTTTGCATTCTGTTAAGGGAATCAACCCCAATAAACTAATTCAGATGCTATTTTCCCCCTTCTTTTTAAAGAAGATGCCAGGTGTTTGAAAAATAACTGTTACTAGCTGGAATTGTTACAACTACAATAAACAAATTTAGGGCTATAATTAAAAGTTGAAAAAAAAGGATGGGTAAAATAAGGAGATGGAAGGAGGTAGGGGACTAATGTTTGGAACACTGCTGTTTGCAGAAGAGAGAACTGAAGGGGTGAGCTTGGTGAGGTTTATGTAATCTGCAGGCAGGACATAAAATTAAAGTAGATCTCTTACTCACCAAATCCTACACAGTTATTGCTCACTGAATGCTGCAGTGCTAGAATTGGAAAGCACTTACTGAAGTCAGTAGCAGATTGGTTTAAAAGTGGGTGAAATTTTTGACTAAGGACCTCAGCCAAAGCTTATTTGCTGAAGACAGGTGATTATCCTGTGGATTAGTATGGTTGGTTAAAAGATGAGAAACAAGGTAGATAAATGATTGCTTCATGTTGGAACAATGTTAGCAGTAGGTTTCTGCTAGGATTAAGGGGTTCATTATATTAAAAATATTCTTAAGGAGTGACAGTACTATGGCACTGTAGCAGTTTGTTGATCTTTGAGGATTGGTAAAATCTGAACTTTTTGGGTACTTGGAGCAAACTCTTCCAAAGCCATTGCCCAGTTCTTTCACATGGAAGTGTAGTTCAGTTCTGGTGAATGCCAAATGCTGCTCATAGAGGGGAATATAACTCAAATCTGTCTACAGAGTGATAAGTTCTAAATTTGCTCCTGTTACATATATACGTACATGAGAATGGCAGTGGTCAGACAGCTGTTGGGAATTGTTCACAAAGAATTAAATCATTGTTAGGTCATTATGTTCATTGGTAGTTTGTCGAAATCATTAGCAGTGTGCATTAATATAATCATCCCAGCACAGCAAGGGTTTAATAGATACTGGAAAAGTGGATGAGAAGTGTGGAAGATACTCTCTGCTGGGAGATACTCTGTGCTGAGAAACAGAACAGTAGGGAAGAGATGATAGAGATCTATAAAATCCATAGATCATAAAGAAATGATGAGTAGGAAGCAAGAGTAGCTGCTTTTCTCAGGACAAGAATTAGGCCACGTGGTGAATAAAACGTGCTACCTGATGAAAATGAGAGTAGCTTGTCAAGCAATGTGTAATTAAATTGTGGATCTTATTTGCCACATGATATTGTGGAGCAGAAAAAGTGTGAGTTTAAAATTGTAATTAGGCAAAGTCAGGTAGGGATAGTTGCACTGAATACTGAACTCTACAGTGAAGTTGGACTACCAGCTCTAAAATGGCTGATAGTCAGGAATTACTGTGGACATTTTATGTCTAAATATTTGTTGTGGTTTGCATTCTTGACCTAGATCATCTGTCTCTGGCCACCCTTGACAAAAATGGAACTGTGTTAGATAGCCCTAGACTGCATAAGTTAAAACACCATTTATGTTCTTATTTTTATATTGTTAGGTAAGTGTCCTCACACCATAGTTCTGAAGAAAAGGATTTTCTCCTCTTGATTGGAGATGAGGGAAGAGGGAGCGAGGGTTTGGAGAGAAATGAACTGAACTGTTGGTAACAGAGTGAAAAGGCAAAGCAAGTGTGACAGTCCCCTATGTACTCCATCTCAGCTATGATTTCCACTGCCTTGCTGCAGCTCACCCTTCTGGTTTTCATCAGTTGCTGGGAGAGACTCTCCCCGCATCTTTTTATGTGAGATCTTGAACCGATTTATGCACTGTCTTGGGGAACACAGACTACACCTGCTGGTTTCTCTGCTAGGAAGCTAAAACACTAATATAAGTGTTCTTGATTTATAGAATTGTTGCAACTTAGAATGAAATTGTTGCTACTGTGAAAAAAAAAAGAGGAAAGAAAAAAGCTTACTCCACTTGCAACAGATCTAAAGTTAAAGACCTTTAAATTGCTTCAGTTCTCCTTTTAACGCCCACCTTTTCAGTGTCCCGACTTTTCTTGGTATAGTGTGTCTCGCATTGATTCTTTCCAATCAACGCGTTCCCTGGAAACGTGTAGGCTTCCCATAGCTAGTCTCCTTTTCAGAGTTCTTGGAATTTTGAACGTTTTGAGTCTTGTTTCAGAAGTTATTTACTTAGCATTGTATTTCTTAGGCTTAGCCTTCCTGATGGGATGCAAATACTTTGTTAGGGCAAGTGTTACTTAATGGGTTTGACTCAGTGACATTCTAGTTTCCTTCTTTCTACCTCTTTTTGTGTTGGTGCTCTTTGAAGAGCTCATATTAAAAACTGCACATTACCTCCTGTCCACTGAGTTTCATAATACATAAACAATTTTTCTGTTGTTAAACTAGTTTATATCATCACACAAGCAAGGTGATGGGGTGGAGCTTGTTACACAATTGAGATTTATTGTTCTGGCTTGATTTACCTTTTCCCTCAGAGAAATTTGTTTCTCAATGTAGTGTTAATGTGATTTTGGTAGGGATTTGAGGGAAGGATAGAATTAGCAGCAGCATGCTTGATTATTATTTGCCTTTACCCGCAAACCCAAAGAACTTCTCAATGAAAGGGTGAATTAATAAAAGCAGCAATGTGTTTAAGAAGTCTAAAGTTTTCTGAAGGTCAGTATCTTACCATTTGAGTAAAAGTAGGCTCTTTTAAACATATTTCATGGTAATTTAAATTATTAGTCAGAAGGCCGGTGTTATCTAGAATGCGGAAATTTGAGGCATTTGGAGTAGATGTTGCATATAGATGAACTGGATCTCAGGAGACAGAGCTTTGCAAAGTCTTTGTGTTCTGAAATCATGTTATAAGACTCTTGAGACAGATTTTTTATCTCTTCCATTTCTGTGTGCTCACACTCCCCAGACAGTGAGTACTTGAGCAGCAAGCTGGTGGGAAAGTAGCTGGTGATCTTGGAGTAAGGTACTGTTATTGTTCATACTGATAACAGAGTGATATTCATTAGTATTTTCTGTGTATATTTTGTGCATTACTGCTGGTTAAAATACGGCTTTATGTAAATAATACATGTAGGAGTACATAGGAGTAGGAAGCTGTCCTGAAGTTTTAGTTAGAGAGAATTACACTTGGAAACATTAGATATTAAATATCCTATACATCAGTTATTTTTTTCTGTGATTGTCATAGCAATAGGATTAAAATAAATTTAAAACTGATTCTCCAAGCTATGCATATTGTTCAAACTTTCAGGAATAGTACATTTTCTACTTCTTTGGAGCAAAAGGAGCATATTTAATTCCAGTAAAAGTCATTTTAATAGAGCTGACAGGAAGAAGGAAAGGCTCTCCAGGGGATGAATAGTATATGCATGTTTCTAATCACTTTTTATGTTCTTAATGTAATGCATAGTCATGAGGTGTCAGATTTTAGGAGGACTGGACGGCTCTAGGACTGATGTACAACCTTTGAGCTTCTTTGCACGTTTAAGGAAAAAGAAAGTGGTTTAAATAATCTTTGTAGCACTGGTAAGTAATTGAAGCATGACGGGTGTTCTTGTATTGGCATCATTGTGAACCCTTGACTTTGGGAAATGTAGCCTAGGTTTTGGAAATGACAGTGATGGCATTAACTGACAGCAAGTGAAGACTTATTGGGAAACAGACTGCTGAACTCACTTCTTTGTGAGGGAGTGCTGTCTGGGGGCAGTGGTCAAGACTGGCTTCTTCTTTCTTCTTGTTTGTCTCCTAGTGCTCCAGGAGCAGCTCGAGCTTCTAGTGCTGTGTCATATCCAAAAAAAAAGCTGTTGAAGAAAGCCAGAGGAGAAAAAGCCATGTGTGTTAAGACAGCTTCAAGATACTCTCTGTGGCGTGGCAGCTGTGTCTTTGGCATGGCCCCAGACTTAGTATATTTGTGTTCAACTTAGCACTTCAGGGTGGCTGCCAGCAATTTCTTGGGAAAATGTGAGTGAGAAAGTGTTCACAGCTTGTATCTGAGAAGAAAAGAAAAAAAGAATTTTAAGAATTTTGTTACATGAGCAAAGTAAACCCTCCACAGTGTTGTGACTTTTGTATGTCAAATTACTGTGGCCTGTTGGCCTGTTATGAATCATGGAGTAGCAAATCTTCTCAAGGAGCAGAAAGCTTGCAAGAGCTCTTGTCCAGCAGTTTCTGACTGCAGGGGCTGTTTCTAGCATCTGCTGTTTACAGCAGTGCTGCTTGCTGGAAGCTTATCTTATCAAAGGTTGGAGCTAGTGAGGTTATCTTGGGCATATCTCTGTGTGTTACCTGGAAAAGTTTGACATTTTTGCATCACAGCTATTACTGTTAGATAACAGTATGCCTGTGTTATCACTAAATCTCTTCTATTAAGTAGTTGTTAGAGACTCATGTTCACTTGTTTTTTTCAGTCTGCTGAAGTTTCACTGTGTTATATTCTTCTACCGTTGTAAAATACAATGTGTGATCTTAGTGTTTAAATACTTAGAGATGTAAATTGGGATACAGCATTAAATCACAGGCTAGAAGTGTGCATTATCCAGTACCCTTATGAAAGGCATTAATAATGTTATTCTCCCATTTAATGAGGATATGAAATCACTTAGCTCTGATATTGATGGCAGTGTACTGAATAGGTAAAATACATCTTTCAGCAGGTGGATCATCTTGTTTCATGGTATTGCTTGTGAGGAAGATAGAAATGGAAATTACCATTTATTATGGAAGCACATTTTCACTTCTTTTGGTTGATGTAGCTGTAATTTCTATTAGGTTCATTGTACAGTGGGAGTACAGGAGACTTTAAAAGGCATCAGGGCAGTTAAGTTTACTCAGAGTGTCCAAGTAATACTTTTTTTTTTTACTTTTGGAACTATGATACTGTGTCCAAGACAGTTTTAAATACAAAGCAGAGGTGAACTTTAAACTACTTTTTAGAATTAAAATGCTAATGACCATTACATTTTTCCTCTTAGCACACTTTCTCTTATACAGCTGAAAGTGCAAGTGTGAAGTTTTGGATTTAACTGTTATTTGGAGAAGAGTGTGAGGGGGGAAAATATCAGTGAAGGAGCTGAAGAGAAGGTGGGTGATTTTCAAGGGTCTGGTTCTGACTGTGCAGAGTAGTGATTTCTGAATGAGGCACACTTTGTGTTGAAGTAGTGAGCTGCTAAGAAATGAGGAGAGGATCCTTATGTAAAAATATGATGCATCAAACTGCTTTTCATTGAAAACAGAATGTATAATGAGCACAGTCATGATTCTTGGTTTTAAAACTTATTTGAAGTTGTGTTTTTAAATTCAGATGTAAGGTATGATACACAGTCATATATGTAATACACAGGTAGGTTTTGATAAATTAGAGAATTGCAGTTCAGCTTGTGTAAGAAACAGCCTGGAATTCTGCCTTTTGGCACACACTTGCCAAATACCTCTGCAGCTTTTCACTTGAGTGCTATCTACAGTTTTTGATAAGGAATAACATCAGATTTGTTTGTAACTATGAAAATCAGAGTAAGTGAAGAAAGTGGAGGCATCATTGCTTATACTTAATATTTTAAGATAAACAGGTTTGGGTTTGTTTAATAGTTAAATAATTCTTGAATATGTAGCATAAAATGATTTCAGTCAATTGTTGTGTCATTAAATAGTAGTAACAGTTTGTAGTAATCTCTTTGTTAATGGCCAAAGAAATCTCTCATTCTGAGTTTGGTCTGAAAAATTTCTGGCATATGTTTCAGAATTTAATTTTGAAGAATTGTCTAAAATAGAGATAATTTGTCTGGAATAAGCAAATGAAGAAAGAAGAACTTGAATGTGTTTTTATGCTTGAGTTTAAGTTTTGTAAATCCACTGAGTTCAGCCTTGATCAAATAACTGTTGCAGAAATTTGCAGTTGATGCTCATTTATGATTTTGGACACTTAGGGAAAAAGATTTCCTTGGAGAATGCTGCTGACAGTTTACCAGTATGTGATTTTCTCTGGGTTTGGGAATGGGGAAAAGAAGGAAAGATAATGTCTTTCTGAACCCTACTTTAGTCTCTGTTCTGTTTTCTTAATTTATGTTTTAGTTCCTAATTAAACCATGCCACCATATGATCATAACATGACAAAATGGAAAAAGCTTAATTTAGTCTAGAAGAGTAATTGCTGTTATGCTTTAGCTGTGGTCATATTTTCCTCATGCTGTTGTACTAGACATGAACTTAGTGCTTTGTAACTGCATAATTCTACTCTTAAGTGTCTTGCAGATATTTTTTCTCTGTTCAGAATTACTATGTGTCAATGTTGTTTGATTCTTATAATAATTTTTATCTTTTAATAACAGTAATAGCTGTCTGTCCCTCCCCTCGGCCCCCAAACTTATTGACAGAACAGAAAGTAATTTTCTATCAGATGAAGTGTTTCTGTGTTTGACTTGGGAAGGAAGTGAGAGCTTGATTAGAGGATCATTCAAAAAAAAGCAGGAGTATAAAGAACATATCTTGTTCTCTGGTTACACATCATCTGGCTGGGAGGTTATATGAATCTTGAATGCTAGAGCCCTTAATTTAAATCCTTTCTCTTCTTGAGCCTGCAATGCCAAAATACTAAATTGGAAGTATTTATTAAACCAAAGAATATGAAGATAAATTGTAGGGGTTAGCTACTTCAGTACCTGATTTTTGCCTGTTACTTCAAAGAACATTTAGGTAAACAGTATGAAAAGGAATATAATTTGGTGTCTTACCATGGCAGATTTTTTTACACTTTATTTGTAGCAGTAGTAGTGAAGGGCAATGCATATTTTCTCTTCTGCAAAGTAGTCTTTAAATTTTTACTAACTTTGAAAAAATGTTTTCTCTATTACAACTCTGTGGGCATAGCTAAACATTGTAATGAAAGAATACAGTTAGGAAAAGTATGCTCCTGATAGCATGTTTAGACTGCACTTATGGATGCTTAACTTGGTTTTGCAGTCGTTTGGATTATGATCTTCTCATTTTTTACAAACCTGTACTTGGATTTAGGATGAGAATACTGTTGAGAACATGTTGATGATTTAGTTGTTGCCAAGCAGTGTTTATATTGTCCGGGACTTTTCAGCTTCTTAATCCACCCTACCTGCTGGTGGTCACAAGGAGTTGGGATGGGATACAGCCAGGACAGCTGACCCCAGTTGTCCCTAGGGATATTCCATACCATATGGCATGATGGTCAATGTGTATGTACTAGGGGGAAAGCTGTTCAGGGTCTGCTGCTTGGGAACTGGCTGGGCCTTGGCCTATAAGTGATGAGCAACTGCATTGAGCTTCACTTATGTATATATTAATTAATTATTAATATAATTTTTATTATTTTTCTTCCTTTTGTGTCCTATTAATCTATCTTTATTTTAACCCACAAATTTCACTTTTTTTTTTCGCCAGCTCTTTTCCCCATTCCACTGTGCATGAAGGAATGAGCAAGTGGCTGTGTTATGTTTAGCTACCTGCTGATTAAATCATCACAGTCCTTTTTTGGCACCCAGTGTGGGACATAAGGGTTTGAAACAGTGGAAGATCTGACTGTAGCATATTGAAACAAATTTGTTGTAATTGCAGAGTTACAGAATGGCTTGGGTTGGAAGGGACCTTAATAATGACCTGCTTCCATCCAACCCCTTACTATGGGCAGGGACACATTCCACTAGACTCTAGATTGGATTGCTCAAAGTCACATCCAGCCTTGCCTTGAACACTTGCATGGATGAAGCATCCACAGCTTCACTGTGCAGTCTCTTCCAGTGTCTCATGACAGTAAAATATTCTTTCAAATATTTCATCTTCACCTACCCTTGGTTTACAGTATTGATTTGTGTGTGTAGAGCTGTGTTGTATATCGACAATACTTGCTTTAAATGTCTAAGTGTATATATGTATAAGCGTCTATATGTTGTATAAGTAACAATTCTGCGCTGTTGATCGCCTCTGGGGGCTGGGTTGAGCTTTTCATTGTGTTGAATTTTGTAGCGCTGGCTCCCGGTTACATTGTGGTTGTGAGATTGCTGCGGTGCTTGTGCTTGCACTGCCGCCATCTCCGAGCTTCGGGAGCCATCTACGGGAGCCAGGAATAATTGCACTGTGCCCCTTTCCTCCTCAGACACTTGTAGCTGCAGGGGAGACACTCCTCCATCTTTCCCCTCTCCTCCAGGATAATTGCAGTAGCTCTGCAGGAACTTTTAGTATCCTCGGCACGTTCAAACCAGCATGTTCCTATTGCTGTGTCTCCTGAATGTGTTTCAGGTCGTTCGGGGTGTAACAACTATTTAAGAATATGACACAGACATTTGCCCCTGGGTTTAGGTAGCTATGGATGGTAGTAGGGTGTGTGGGATGGTACAGCCTGGTACAGTGGTCACCTCTAAATTTTGCAATTTCACCCCAAACATGGGCAGGGAGTGAGTGCTGGGTTTTTTGGTGAGTGTGGTGTTTATCTACCTGCTGGATTAAAACACAGGACTGATGAACTGCAACTTGGATATAACCTTTGGAATACCACATAGTGCAGTAGTATTTTTTTAGGAATACATTAATCTCTGTTGCTGTAGAGCTTTTCAGATTAATTGTAAACAAGTCTTTGTGTCTTCTTTTACATTGCAAGAGCGCATGCCTTCATGCCGCTTACTTTTGAGTCATATTCTGTAAATATGCTATAAATCTAGTTTTAAAGGTCTGTAGAAATGGTTATTTTAACACAAAGTAGAATAAAAGTAAACAGGGCACCTTTGCAGGGTTGAAGATACTGCTCTGTATCCAGAATTTTCTATGCTGAGTTAAAATTATGCAGCAATAGTAATAGGGATGTGTGTGTTTTAAGCATTGATGACTGCAGCTGTAAAAGAAATTACTTTCTGCCTGGCATTTCAGTTTTGATATACTTCATTGTTTCAGTAGTGATCCTCATCTTTCATCCTTTTCTTCTAAGCAGATTGTAGCTTCTCTTTTTTGTTTGTGCCAGTTTTGATATGTAGGAGGGAGGGATGTGTCTTGAAAAGCTAAGGTTTTTTAGTTAGAGCACTTGAATTGATTGTCTAAGAGCAGTGCCCACTATAGCAGCTATTCTTGTTGGTCATAAAATTCTGTTTTAAATGCTTTGAATAAAACTGAAGGTATTTTCTTAGCATCTTGCTTTTTGAGTGAGCAAACACTGGGCATGTTAAGCTTTTATTATTTCTGAAATTAATATGAAGTGTCTTGAAATAGAAGTAGTCCAGGTCTTTGACACTGGTATGGAAGACATGCTTTAATAACAAAATAGCAATTAATAATGTTTCCAAGTTTCATTTTGTAGTTTTATGGTTCAGTGCTGCTTTTGTGTGGTAATAAAGTAAGATTTTACAGCTGGAATTGAGAAATATTAATAGCCTCCTTCATGAGTACAGTTGATAAGCTAAATAAGGTGATTAAAAATGATCAAATTTATACTTGGTCTACTAAAGATTGAGCCTTTTGTTATTTATATGTAAGAATATTATGTTACATATTCCAGTCTCAATAAGCCAGCTTTTAAGTATTCTTGCTGGGAAAAAATGTAGAAAAGGTTCCTCTGAGAAAGTGTTTTTGGGAATTAATTATTATAAAGATGCCAGGTTTTGCTTTTTTTGCTCAATATATAATTAAAAAAAATGTTTACTTGGCCAGATTCTGAAGAGGCAATCCTAGTCCCAGCCCTTGCTCAGAGCAGGACTAACTTAAGGTCATCTTGCTCAAGGTCTTGTCTAGTTGAGCTTTGAATATCTCCAAGATGGCCTGCTGTAGTGCTTAGCCACTCTTTGTGAAAGATTTTCTCTCTATGTCCATTTGAGATTTCCCAGGTTTCAGCCCGTGTTTCTTGCACTTTCTCATTTCACTTCACAGCACTCAGAATTGGCTTTGTCTCCTTAAGCCATGTTCAGATGGTGGGCAGGGCAACAACTTCCTTCTTGGGTCCGCTCTTCTTTGGGATGAACAATGGTGCTCTCAGTGTCTCCTCCCATGGACATGGCCTGCAGCCTCTAAAACACCTCAGTGGCCTGTCTTCAGTTTGTGGATGTTCTGTCATAATGGGGATCTCTGAAACTGGACACAATACATAGACATGGCTTTGTGCTATGGGGAGAGAAATAATGACATGTTTTGATTTGCTGACTAGAGTCTTGCTGTTGCAGCCCAGCATGTCCTTAGGCTTTACCATTGTATGGGGACACTGGTTTGTGTTCAAATTGTTCTACACTGTGAACCCACAGGGCTGCTTTCTGTTCAGCTACTTCCTAGTGTCAGTGGTTGGAAGGAGGAGTATGGCTTGGCTCTTATTGTTGAGCTCTGTGATGTTCCTTTTGGACAAGGAATTGCTATGGTGGTACACCTTGCCTTGTTCAATTTTTACTAGCCTGTCATCCTCTACACTCTCTCCCCACCCAAAAAAAATTCTGTTACTTTTTTTTATGAAAAGTTGTGCATCTATTTTAAACTTTAATGTGGTCATATTAATAAAATTTTGACATGCCTATGCCAGCACAAGCTATGCTGATGTGTAGGAAATAAAATGTGATGTACTTCTTCATTATAGAACATGTATTACATGGAAAGTCAGTACTCTATAATAACCATTACTAGAATGACTTTTTTTGGTCTGGCTGCTCTAATTTCAGAAGTGGAGTGTGTTCAAAATTTCTGTCCCAGAACTGTCTTTAATCAAGTGCAATAACTTATGTTTGTAGAGAAGCCTGAGAGTGTGACAAATGTGCATAGATGATGTATCAGAATGTTTCTCCAGCTTTTAACTACTGTGTTTTTTTTCAGTGATTTCCTCAGCTAGATGTTTTCTTTCTCGTAAACTTTTGATAAATTTCTTTTGCATGGATCTGTGCAGTGCTTTCTTGAATCCATATTAAATTTCAGCAGCCACAGAATAGTGAATAACACCTTCATATGCTATAGGAAGTACCCTTTTCCCAAGTTTGCTCAGTTTCCCACCTGCTAACTTAAGGATGGTGAGTGGCCAATCCCTTTTTATCTCCTTAATGTCACTTTCAACTGTATGGATATGTTAAATACCCTCTTTGGTCTTTTTCATGGTGAAGAAACCTGGTCTTTCTAGTTAGTCTTCAAAAGAAAGGTGTTCTGTATTTTTGATCTGCTTTGTTACTGTCAAGTAGAAAAGGATAGACAGGAAGGAGAGCTTAAGAAAAGCAGATGAGAAAAAGGAGAAAGAAGAAGAGGAAGTGAGATACATATTCCATCTCTGTCATTAAAGAGGCGAGTACCACATGACTGAGAAAATGTGATGTGATGCAGTTACGGTATTATTCAACTTCCTAGCCCTCAAAGAAAGTTAATTTCCAACTTATTAAGCTAAATATAGTGCACGGTAAATTACATGAAAGTTTCAAAATTGCAAGTGTGTGGCCTTTGCACCGTGCCTTTTAGCCTGTCATGTACTTGTGATTTTGGGTAGAAAACTTGGGTGTCAGAGTGACAACAGTCATTTGCAGTACGAGACGTAGGACTTGGCTTGCACAGTTCTGTGAGAATTGGTGACTGGATGTGGGTATGTTCCTATGCTGAATGAAAAAGTTCAGCATTACCATGCCACCTCTCTATGAAGATGATGTACCTGTTTTACTATTTGACAGATGGAGGGTGTCACCAGTTTCTACTTCTCAGCTGAGAGGTGACTATTGCTTGAGATATCTTTGAAACTCTTGTATTAAAGAAAGTAAATAGTCCAGTTTTGAGTCATGGCATCATACAATTACTTGGCTCCATTGATGAAATGAAAACTAAGTTGAAAATAAGCTTTTCAGAGCTGTGGAAATATGAAAGTGTGGTTGTCTTCAAGCTCCTAATACTAAACTAATTATAGCAGACTTTCCCCTTTGACTCCTGTGATGGGGCTGCCGCACTGCCCTTGGTATTTCCCACTACCTGTGTATGATCATGCCTTCATTTCCTTCATGTAGCCTGTCCTACCCCAGAACACATTTGGCTTCCTCTCACATCCCTCTGCATTTGGCAAGCACCAGCCTGTGTTATGGCTGGTTTGGAACTAGGCGAGTGCTTCAATTGACCAGTTGATTGCTCCTGCTGGAGGTGGATGACAGCCAAGTTCTGTTTCCTTTTTCCACAATGCAACTGCTAATTTGTATGTCTTGCTCCTACCAGGCAGCTGATTTCTGGGAAACTCAGGGGAAACTTAGGTGTCTTTGAGACCTCTGTTTCTTTGTCAAATTTGGCTAAAATTGGCTTGTGTGATTAGAATTCATCTGTGTGACATGGCTGCTGGACAAACTGCGTAATATATAATCATTGTTTTTCTAAGACTAACTGAACTGTATTTAAAAAACTTTTGGATTTGGTCACTAAAACAAAAATGAATGAACTAGACTTCATGTGAAACGGTTTATCTATTTAATCTTCGAAGTGTTTGCTCCTTCCAAATACTGAATACAAAAGGAGGGGAGAGAAATTTGGCAAAAGTGCCTGTCTCTGCCTTATGCTCATTAGTTTAGCAGCTGGAGTGTTTCAGACTAGGTAAAATGGATACCAGCTCAGGCCCTGGGGCTTTGAGACATGTATTCTGCCTCCTGTGCTTTGTGAATCTGTAATACACACTGTTGTGAATAGTCATTCCTCTTTGATGCCATTCCCCAATTTATATATAATCAAACTTTCTTCAGAGTTGCCTCAGGATCTCAAGCAAATTACCCTTTAGGCTTAGTGAGTCAGTCTGTGGGTTTGTTTGATTATTTTTGGGGTTTTTTTGCCTTTGTGTGTATTTTAGCATTTAGAGCAAGTTCAACAGAAGGAAGTGACAAAGGGTCAGATACCTAGCCCTGAAATTATGGGGAGATGCTATGTTTATGCAGTGCTCTAAGATGAATTCTAATTTTTGTGCATGATGATATTTGGTGTTACAATTATCCCCTGCAGTTATTCTTTGCTAGGACAATGTGCAGCTGTGGTAAAATGTTTTTTAATCCCTTCATGCTTTCAGAATCAGAAGCTAAACTCTTCATTCAAGGCAGGTTGAAAGTGACTGTTTCTTGAAATATTGAGGTTGATAAAATTTCAGCAGGTGCAGGAAGGATTTTATTAGAATTTGTCCCAAATGAAAATGGCTGAGAGGGATGATATTCTCTTATGATTTATTTTATAGAACATATATGGTTATTGGCAGATAATTATCCTGCAGAACAGGAGAGATTAATTTTTGAAGGGGACTGTTTACATAGATTCAGCTGAACTTATCTTGATTTATTCAAAATAAGGAAGATGATGGTCCTGAGCATTATTTTTAAAATTTTACTTCTTCCTAATTCGTGTGATGAGGCACTGTAACTAGTCCTAAGTCTAAGCAGCTGTATTCTATTCTCCCTGGAAATCAGAATGCAGCAGTTGTGAATTTAACTTCTCTATTTATTCTAATGCATTACTTTTGCCCTCTAACACCTCCCTCAGCTGCCAGAGATCAAGAGCAGGTGTGTACTAAGGTTTTTAGCTCTTAATACTTCAGATGGAAGTAGACTGGAATTTAACTATCTGTAAAACTTGCAAGGAAAACAGAACCTGAAGTAGTTGAGCAGGGGTGGGTGTGTATTAATGAAGGATGGCAGAATTGCTGGTAATTAGAGCTTTCAGTTAATCAGCAGTACGCTGAACAGATAACAAGAGCATGAGTCTCCTCTTAGAATGTTTTCACATTTGCTAACATATTAGATCCAGTCAAATAACCCTAAAGCAAAAAGAGAAAAAGGAAAAGCATTTTACAAAACCAGCTAGGTATCTGACCAAATGGCTGTCATACTAGTTACCTGTTCATGACAATAAACACATGCCTCATCTTGATCCATTTTTTTCTGCATATATTTTCTGCAATCTGTTGAAAAGACATCAGAGTGCAGAAAAATGAATTGTTTTAGTTGAAGTAATGCTAAAAAAAAAGCAGAGACAAGTTTATTTATTTTGTTGTTCTACCTTTGTTCTCCACCCTTATTTCTCCTCTGTCACTATTTTTTTATCAGTGTCCTTTGCATTTCTGTGTACCAAAGTTTGCAGTTTTCAGTTGTATGAGGAATTTAAAGAGATGTTTTTGATCAAGGGAAAGTTGGAGTGTGTAAATGCTGCTATGGCTGGAGGTGAACATCTCAAGCCTTAGTGCCTGTAGAACACCACTCTGTATCCCAAGGCTTGCTCACAAATTACCCCATTACACCTCAGTGATAATATAGGTGGAACTATGAATACACTTGTTGTTAGTTATGTAAGTTTTGATGATATATTGCCATTTGCCTATAGAAGATGGAGCTGGAGTTCAGCTCAGTTAATTCAGACCCATTAAAATTTTCAGAATTAGGAGCAGAATGTATGAATTTAATTCATGTCAAGAATACTTGGATGTGTGTGTTGTGCAGTTGTGTGTGGTGGGACTCTTCACAGTAAATTTTGTGATTGCAGTTGTTAGCACAGAGATCAGGAATTACCCAATAATGAAACATCAGAGGAGATACAGGTGTATGTGCAGACAGGCAGAATGTATAGCAAAGACTGGCGAATAACCAGGTGGTGCCTGGTTGAGGAAGAAGTCTGTGAATAAAGAGGGAGTAGTGTGATCAAATGTGTTTGGGCAAAGCAACTTTGAGATCAGCAGTGTGACTCATGGCTATTTGACCAGTCTGCATGAAAGCCAAATTTTTTGTTGTCAAACCATTAACTTCTCTTAACTTCTCACTAGTAAGCAGAGTAATAGTCTTGCCAAAGTGTAGGCAGTGACTTGAGCTTTCAAAAAGTTATGAGTAATATCAAAGAAAAGGGAGCAAATTATGTTTGTGGAGAGGGATGTGAAAACGGTGTCATGAGAAGCATTTTTTAAAATTTTATTTTTGAGCAGACAATATCTAGATCCTTAACTCAGTAAAGACAAAATAAATAGTTGGTCATAAAGGGTAAGCATAGGCTGACTGTACAGCAAGACAGAAGCCCTTACTGAGTTGTTTAGTTAGGCATTCACAGTTTGTCAGTGGAATATAGAGAGGGGAGAGTTGGGTGCCTTTTGTTGAATCTCTTTTGAATTATATTAAAAGTGTTCTCCTGTGTTCAGTGTGAATTAAAGAGCTTTGGTGTATGACAAATATTTCTGAGGCTTTAAGGTTATGAACAATTTTGTAGCATGCGTAGCCGACTTCATGCCATTAATAAAATAATTGACTAGTGTGGGTCAGAATGGATGTTTAAAGGACATCTAGTCCAGCCCCCTGCCATGGGCAGGGACATCTTCAACTAGATCAGGTTGCTCAGAGAATCATTCATGACTTTGAATGTTTCAGGGATGGGGCATCTACCAACCTCTCTGAGCAACCTGTTCTAGTGTTTCCACACCCTCACTGTAAAAAAAATTGCTTCCTTATATCTAGTTGTAATCCCAACTTCTTTTAGTTTAAAACCGCTGCCCCTCCTTGTCCTATCACAAGAGGGCCTGTTTAAAAGCTTGTCCCTATCCTTCTTATAAGCCTTTTCACGTATTGAAAGGCTGCAATAAGGTTACTCTTCTCTTCTGTTCTCTTCTCTTCTCTTCTCTTCTCTTCTCTTCTCTTCTCTTCTCTTCTCTTCTCTTCTCTTCTCTTCTCTTCTCCATTCTGAACAACCACAGCTCTCTCAGACTTCTCAGGTGAGGTTCCATCCCTCTGATAATTTTTGTGTCCTTCCTCTGGAAGTGCTCCAGAAGGTCCATGTCCTTCCAGTGCTGGACTCCATACCTGGAGCAGCACTCCAGGTCGAGTCTCAGCAGAGCAGAGGGACACAATCACCTCCTTCAACCTGCTGGTCCTGCTTCATTTGATGCAGCCTGGGATACCATTGGCTTTCTGGGCTCTGAACATGCACTGCCAGCTCATGTCCAGCCTTTCATCCAGCAGCACCCCCAAGTCTTTCTCAGCAGGGCTGCTCTCAATCCCTTCATCCCCCAGCCTGTATTGATACTGGGGGTTGCTCCAGCCCAGATGCAGGACCATGCACTCGGCTTTGTTGAACCTCATGAGGTTCCACAGGCCATTTTCTCGAGCTTGGCCCTCTGGATGGCATCCTGTCCCTCAGGTGTGTGGACTGCAGTTCCCAGTCTGGTGTTGCCAGAAGAGAAAAATGGTAAACCAGATGCCAAGGTGCTTTGCCTGAGCACACAGGGTGATGTGCTCTTTGTCTGCCTCCCTGTATGTGTTTACTGAGTATCTCTGTAACAGTTCACTGACGCTGTCCTCATTTTCAGACAGTGTCTGAGAAAAGACTGTTTTCCATCAGATAGGGAAGGTTAAGAAGTGAAAGGGTGGGAATTCCGACTAGGAATTAAAGCAGAGCAATGGAGAAGGCTGGAGTCAGGATTTTCACAAGTGTGGGTTGCACATTCAGTGCACATCTCTAAATTCCTATCAGAATGATAACTACTCAGGCCAAAGCAACTGTAGGTGTTTCAAGCAGGGCATTCAAAGTTAAAGCTTGTCTTTTTGATACTTTTAACTAAAATCTAACTGTGCTTAATTCCATTTTGTGAAAGGTAGTCATCTCATGCTATGGAAGCCCTTGATGGCATGTTTAATTATTTCATATTTTTCACTTGGATCCTGTGATCACCATATCCTTACAAAAAAAAGTAGCAAAAAAAAAAAGCAAAAGGAAAAAAGTTCTAAGGGTGGCATAATATTGTATTTAGTGTGGACTGCAAATAGTAGCTATTGAAGATAAGAGTTACAGCATATTGTGGTATTGCCTATGCCTGATGTGATGTGAGTAAATACACATGAAAATACTGTTCATGAAGCCTGTCTGACATTTAATGTTTGTATTTTCTCTCTCTTCTGGTATTGTGTGTGTCTTTAATGTAATTTTTGTGTAGTAATACATAGGCTTTGAAAACAACATGTAGTTTTTCAGTCTAACCTATTTGATAAATTATTGAGAGCTTTATTTTCCTCTTCCTGAATTTTCTATGTGAAACTTTAGTTATAAAATCAGCTTCAGAAACTTCCAGAGGCAGAGCAAAATGGAAGAATTTTTGTGGTGCACATAGGATGAAATAGAGTAGAAATGGTAAGATTTTGCATTATTGCCACTATGAACTGTCTGCATACCATTTGTTGCAAGTTTGAGGCACACAAAATAGAAGTTTATGGGGGTGTCTGTTAAATGAAGAAATTTAAAGCAATTTTTTTTAAAGCTGACACCTGAATTTGCAGACTTTCAGAGTTTTACAGTTACATGCAATATTTGCTTGTCAGGGGTTTCTTTTAATGTTGAGGTAGTCATTTACTTTTTGGTGTAAAAATATTCTACACTGGACTGTGCGAGCAGTTTATGGCTATAGCTGTGGTGTTGGCCATTGTGGTGCTGCATGTGCTTGGAGATGGTGACTCCCAGAAGGACATCATTCAGTCATCCTGATGTGCACTTTCTCCCTTCTGCATATTTCTGGAATCTATGGCAGCCATTGGTGCTGTAGGTATAAAAGTATTTCAGTGTTGGAAGCAGCTGTTTCCCTGAAATCATCCAGATCAATTTGTGATATATTCCTGAATCAAGAAGTTCAGACATTGTTGAAGGATGGTGTAACGATGGGTTAACTTCTTGGGCAAGTTGTCTACAAAACTGACTGTAGTAGCTGTTTCTGTCTTCCTATTAGAGGAAAGAGGAGGAAGCACAAGTTTAGTTCCTCCTAAGAAGAACTTTTTCTTTGACATTCAGGAAACTAGGAGATTTCCTAGGATTCTCAGAAGAGTTTAAATGTGTCTATACGTATTTTTAGTTGCTGTTGATAAGGACAGAATTTTGTTTACCCTAATGTTATGATTCTGCCTATTTTGGAGAAACTTTATCTTTTCTGACAATACTGAAAGCTCTTCTTGCAGTTGCATTCAAACAGTAGGTAAATATTAGCCTGTGCATTTCAAAATGTAGCACTTATGCTCTTGTCTCGATGCCTGTTGTCAGGAATGTGTAGTCTTGGAGTTATGGTCCAACAGTAGACACAAGTTTAATTCTCTGTCCAAATTTAATTGCCTAAAATTTAGATGCCTGTGTTGAGCTGGTTACTCTTACATCTCCATTAAATTTACAGAAATAATTGCCTCCAGAAGGCCATTCATCTCTTTCTTAGCTAGGTGTCCAAGATAAGAAAGATAAATTGCTGTGGTGATTGCAGATGGGGCAGTGACTCATTCCGATTCAAATATCCAGCCTACCCTCTGCAGTGAGGGTCACTGAATCTCATCAGAACTGTTCAGATGGCACTGGTTAGTTGCAGATTGCTTTTTCCTGTTTTTAACTGTGTAGGTTTTATTTTTCACTAGATGTATTCTTTTAATATTTACGTATTTTTGTATACATGCTGGAAGCATAGAAGAGGAATAAGTCTGGTGAAGGATCTGGGGTAAAAGTCTTAAGAGTGGCTGAGAGAGCTGGGGTTGTTCAGCCTGGAGAGGAGGCTCAGGGGAGACCTCATAGCTCTCTACAACTTCCTGAAAGGTGGTTGTAGCAAGGTCAGTCTCTTCTCCCAAGTAACGAGTCGTAGGACAAGAGGAAAAACCTCAGTTTCTTCCCAGGGGAGGTTTAGGATATTAGGAAAAACTTTCTTCACAGAAAAGGTGATTAAGACTTGGAGTAGGCTGCTCAGGTAAGAGGTTGAGTCTCTATCCCTGGAGGTTTTTAAAAGATATGTAGATGTGGTACTCAGGGACATGTTTTAGTAGTGGATTTAGCAGTGTTTCACTAATAGTTGGACTTGATGATCTTAAAAGTCTTTCCCAACAGAAAAGATTCTATAAATTTTTATTTGGAGTGCAAGGCCTCTCTTTGTGCATTTGAAGCTCTGGAGTTTTGGATGAGTTCCTGTTGTTTGCTTCACCTTTGGTTCTGGAGGCTCAGTTCAGAGGTGCAGTGGTAGTTCATAAAATGTTCCTTTTCATCTGAGCCATTTTTATAGTAGTATTTGTTTTCTAGGTTGGTTAGCCATAGTTAAGATGTGATACAGTCCAATGATTTCATTTTTTTTTTTTACCATAGTGGACAATATTAATTGGTTTTGCTTTTTAATTATGTTTTTAATTATAGCATCAAATGCAATATATCACTGTATATAAAATAAATGTGCTTTTCTGTGTGGCATTTCCTTGGAGCATGTGGAGGAAGGTAACAGACTAAGGACTGGGGTTTAGTATGTGATCTTTGCAGTATTTTTGAATGCAAGGTATAATAAATATGTTGCTTCAAATGTTTAGTTGTTGATTAAAAAGACTCAAATTTGCTCATAAAAATACCCACTTTTTGTCTCTGAATGCTTCCCACCTCAAATTCAATTTTTCCTGCAGTACTTTTGTGAGGCAGAGATGTTGTTATTGCTCTTTTATGCATGGCAGCTGTGGCAGAGGCTTTGCTTTTGCATTGTGAGTGGAGTGGGCAGTGTGCCCATGTGAGCCGAGTGCCAGGTCCTGCGGGCGCGAGGGCTCTGCCTGCTACCTGACAGGCAGGTGCCCAGTGCTGGATGAGGCTGAGGGCTGCCAGCTGTCACACAGCACCCTGGCCTGCTGGAGCTGCTGCTCTCCCATGTGCTCCTACTAGGCACCTCCACAGACAGCGCCTTAACTTGAGCACGTGAAGATTTCAAGGTCCTTGTTCCTGGAGTACCATAATTTTTGGCATGTTTCTGTAATTTCTGAATACTCCAGTTCCCTGAGGAAGCTAGAATCTTCAGTCTGAACTGCGTTTTTTTGCACGACTTGTTGATTACGATGAGCTGGTAAATAAATTTCTTTTTAAAGTAGAAAACTTTGAAATCTACAGCTATTTATACAAAGAAAACATTTTTTACAAACATAGGCTCTTTTCATTTGTAAAAAGCCATGTTAGCATTCTTTTGTGTTTAGACTTAAAGCATGACAGCTTGCTTATTGGGTTTGTCTGGCAAGGTTTTGGTAGCAGGGGGCTACAGGAGTGGCTTCTGTAAGAAGCTGCCGGAGCTTCCCCCATGTGCATAGAGCCGATGTCAGCCGGCTCCAGGACACACCCACTGCTGGCCCAGGCCGAGCCCATCGGTGACAGCGGCAGCACCAGCGTTCATCAGAGTTAAGTAAGGGGGGAAGTTACTGTGCCAGAGCAAATGCTCTCTGACTGGGCATTCTCACTCCAGAGAGAGGAGTGAGAATGTGTGACAGAAAGAGCTCTCTAAGGTAGATGCACATCAACTCAGATGCAGTCATTCTCGATCAGCGGCTAAACTTTTAAACTTAAGATCTGTTGGGTGGAGGAGTGAGAGGTGTTGGGAGAGGGAATTTAGCATCCAGTAAGAAGAGGTGGAAGCAGGGACACTCTTTGCTTGAACATCGTGACTGAGATTTTTAAGGTGTACTATTTGATTTGTGGAAAAGCTTTTTCTTGGCGTCTGGGAGTTTTGCTTATTTATTGTTTGAATTCCTTTTCTGATGTACTAGCTTAGTTTTGTCTAGGAAGGTTTTCTCAATATGTTGAGGCTCTCAGATGTGACTACTTCTATGCTTAGTGTGTCATGGCTTTATGGATCGAGAAATCTTCATGAATGCTGCATCTGTTGGTAAAATTGGGATACTCTGCTTTGCTGTAGCATGATGTTATTTTCTACTTAGCAGAAGGAGATGAATATTAGTATACAGCTGCATATCTCCAAAGCAGTTGAAGTATGCTGAAAATGAATTTGTATTTAGTTTATACCCTTGCTGTTTTAGTAGGATGAGAATCAAACAGACCTTTGCTCTAACACAGCTTGGACTAACAAGTGAGCATTTTTCTTCATGGGTTTGCAACAAGGCGAGTTAGAACCAGCATATTTCAGAAATCTTGATTAAAAAGCTTGACAAATGTATTTAAGAAGATTGTGAAGCCCCTGTACTTCCAATTAAAAGCAGGCGCCTCCTGGAAGTTTACAGGGTCTAGGACTGGGGAAATGGTGCTGAATTGCCTAACAAGCTTATTGTTTGTACAAGCTAAAGTATTTTTATAGCAGAAATATATTGCTTTGTTCAATGAAGGAAAGGAATGAATTTACCTTTTGTAGCTGAGGTGGTTGTAGCTGCTTGAACTACCTGCAAGCTGCTCTTTTGATGGCAAAAGCATACCATGTTTCTATAGAAAGGATTGTGACTGCCACTGAGAGGTTCCAGATAATCTTTGCCCTGAATTTCGCTACTACAGATAGACACTTTCCTTTTTTTTTTCCCTGGGAAAGATATATTCATTCTTCTCTATTGTACTGGTACAGTCACCTGAATTAGTCATAGCAAAAATTTTGCTCTAAGATGCTGCCAGCAGCTACTTGGCTGCCATCCCACAACAAGAACAGACTGCATCCAAGTTCTGATGCCAAATCATGTGTAGGTTAACCTTTGTAACCCATCTCAAATCAACACGTGCTGTCTTTGGGGAATAAATCTGATCTATTTATAGGAAAACTCTGTCTGTATTCAATTGCTTGCATACAAACTATCGAATTGCAATTATCGAATATGCAATTAAATCCTCTAGCAGTTGTTGCTGAGAGGCTTCCCCACTGTGAGGCAATGCCTGTGAGAAACTACCCTTGTAGAAAGTAAATCCTTTTTTCACCTTAAGATTCCGCATGATTGAGTCATTGAATATGGAAGTATCAGTAAGGTGTCTGTTGCTGAAATAGTGTCATGTGCAGGAGCAAGTTATGGTTCCTGTCTGTTCACTTTCATCTGGCATGTGACATGAGTGGCAACACCCAAGTGAAAGATGATGTGATCTGGGACGTCGTGCGAGGAGAGGACTGTGAACACTGGCACTGTAAGCTGACATCAGTGGAACTTGAGATGCCATACTTGAATGCCAGTGCTTAACACAGAGTAAAGCTCCAGCCCTTAGCACAGAGGGAAAGTTTAAATGACCAGTGTTCTCCAAAATCTTGAACAGTAGGACAAATCTTTTAAGGCCGAGCTTGGTGAATATTTTGTGTTGTGATTTTGGTTTTTTTCCTTTCTGTAAACTTAATTTAATTAGGGATAAGAAATATGCTTTTCTTTCCAGAAGATAATTCTTTATGTCCCCTTATATTAAGGAAGCATCAGAGGGAACAGGTTAAGATAGGGGTCTTAGTCTATGAAGTCCTCTTCCTTTCTCATTTTTTGTCTTTGATCTATTCATCTGCATTATCTCCATCCAGGATAAAGTTAGAATTATGTGCCTGTAGTTGGGTAACAAGATTACCTCCAAAGTGCCTGCTTTTTGCTTTATGTAAAATTCAATGATTCACACTTTACACTTCTGTAAATGTGGCAGCAGAAGAGCATTGTGAGAAAAGATTAGTGGGCTTCAGCTATTGTTACTGCTGCTTTAGTTTTTTTTTCCCTGTAAAAATGAGAATCTTGAAACACTCAGGCTAACATGGTGTTCTGTAAACAGTTTAATAATTTTCAGTGTTTTTGTAGACAAACATAATAGGATGACAAGCAACTGCAAACAGAAATTTAAGAAGTAAGGCAAGACAGGTTTTGACAAGGAAAAAAACAATGCTGTCTTGTTCATTTAATGAAGATTTGTGTGGGGTTTTTTTGGTACTTAAGAGAAAATGTAGTTTATATACAGTAGACACAGTTGCTTGTGAGATGGGGATTACTTACAGTATGAGACAATGTCTAACCTGAAGGGTTGCAAACACTTCAGCAGCAAGTCTTTAGAATTTAAAATTAACATCGAAAATGGTCTAGAATAGAAGAGAAACAAATGTATTTCAGTAGGCTTAATGCAGATTTTTTTGTGGGTGTAGGTAGGAGTAGTCACCTGCATATCATAAGGATTCATGAGAAGCAGTTCTGCAGGAAAATATTTTGAGGGTTCTTTTTTTATATTTTGTTATATATGTAGAAAGTATGATGCAGTATCATGCTGTTGAATGAGGTTTAAAAAGCATCTGTCCTGGTTGTTAGTTATGATGTTTGTAAGATACATTAAAAGGTTCTTTCAGCTTGGGCAGTGCTGTAAGGCATTAGCTGGAGTTGGTGTCCAGTTTGGGTACAGCACTGTGTGAAAGCTGTGTGGGTGGGGAGAAGGGGAAAAAAAGAAGTCTAAGTAGAGAACTAGAAAACAACGTGACCTTCTAGGGAAAGGCTAAAAGATATGGGTAGTTTAGTTGAAAAAGAGAAGCCTAAGAAATTCAAGTGTTCAAATATTTAACAACTAGAATCTCTTCTCCTAGATGTCTGTACTACTTGAAGGGCAGTAATGCTTGAGGTGTGGCCCAGGAACGTACACTTGATTTCTGCACCCAATTCTGCATCATCTTCTACAAAATACCTTTGGATAAATTTATTTTGCTTGTATGGTTAATGTGTGTCCAATTCTAAAAATAAAAATAGCATTGAGTAGATCAATTGCTGTATGACTTAAAGGCTAGAACATAAATTTTGTATCTAAGAGTGTAATAATACTGCAATGAGATGGCTAATGGTGTACTTTCAGGGGAATGTATTTATGTTGTGGATCTTTTCTCTGAGAATATTTTGAACTACCCACTTGAAAGCTGTCAGGTCATATCTTGGTCATAAAGCCCTGGTATCTTACATGCCTTCTTGCATATTATTATATAAGATCAGCTTCTTTTCTTTTTTTTTTTTTTTTCTGCAGTATTGTAGTTTAAGAATAAGAACTGTGTAAACCCATGGGGAAGAGGAAGATAGAAAAGGAAAAGAAGTAGAAATGAAAAACAGTTATTAACTTATGGATGTGTTTATGTTGGAGCTGCCTTTCCTTTGTCTGAATTTTGATTTGGTTAATGGAATTTACTTTTTCCTACCATGCTTTCATGTTTCAAATTTTTAAATGTTTCCTTTTGTTTCTACAGAGAACTAATTGTTGTCTTATGGTAGACTTGGCTTTCCTATGCAGTGGAATGCCAGAAGCATCACAGCCTCACTTCGTACCTTGTAATAATAATTTAGGATAAACACTATAATTGCTGTATTTACCTTCATTTTATAAGCTGGAAAAGCATGGTTATAAATTACATGAATTTAGAAGGCAGTACCATCAGCTTGAGTACAGGAGGAAAAGAGAAACACTACCAAATTAATTTAAAAATGAAATAACCAAGGTGGTTCTGGAACTATGGATTGGCAAATCTGTGCTTATGAAGATGCAACCCAGAATCTGACAGTAAGATAATGACTTAATTGTATGGTTTTATGCCCAATCAAGAGGGTTTTTGGGTAATTTTTATGTCATCAGGATACTGCTGGTAATACTTAAATATTTGATAGCCTTGCCTTCATCTTTCTCTGCATCCTAATTCTAATTTTGCCTTATCTTGTGCCTTGAGTAAGAGAATGGTTTCTGTGGATGACAAACTTGTATTGGGTCAAGTTTTTCAGTGCTGACATTTGAGACATCAGAGATGGTGATGTTCAGGGTGCTGTCATCCAACTGCAGACTTCTATAATTTCATTAATTAAGTGGTAGTGGGAACTTAACCTGGGATGACTGATGGTCTTGGTAGACTGCAATGAATTGCTGTGTTCCTGCCAGGGACTGAGCAAAGTCACCTTAAAAGATCCAGCCAATTGAAATCTCCAAATATCAATTGCAAAATTGCATTCAGATTTTTAAAAGTCATTTTTATAAGACTTAGAACTTGTAATTGGGAATCTTGGGGGAGAAGAAAACAAATCAATATTGGTAACAGAAAGACTCAATTTCCTACATTTATCTATGTGATTGTTTCTTACACACCTGGTTTAGTGTTGGAGGTATTACTGATTCTCCATGGCTTCTCAATTCATTCATTAGTTAATCAAAATACATGTCAAGTTTACAGTAAATCGCCACTTCATTGTTTCTACATGTTGTGCATTTGTTGTGTACATGGTTTCATACATTGTTGTGTATGCTGAGAGCTGGTCTTAGTTAATTCTTGTCTGGCTTCCTATAAGAAGCTGAGGACTCTAATCTGCCGTATAATCAGCTTGGTTACACAGAGGACACACAGGTACAAGCTGTTTGCTGTATGTCTTAAAAAGGTTAGTGAGCTGGCACATTACACTAGAAAAGAATTGTAACATTTGAAATGCATATGCATTGAACCTATGCTGAAGCAGCAGTGCAAACAACAACACTTCATGCTCTTAGAAGGATGGAAAGCACAGAGTGTTAAATGTATTCTGAACTGGGATTTGGTATCTTTGTCTCTCTTCACCAGTATTAGCAACAGACTTTATATTTCTCTGGTAATTAAATGTAGAATGTATATGTTAATTAGATTATTTGTTAAAGGATTGCCAATTCTATTTATAGACACTAAACAGCTTTTGATCTAAGGTATGAAAAGATGTGTAAAAAACCACTGATATGAAGGGCCGACAACGTATAACCTATGGAATTGTGCCAGAATTCCAGTAGATTTTAAACCAGTGGAAATAAAAATAAATGTAAGTATGTAAAGCCAGCATAGAAGTAAGAATAAACTCTGTTAACCAAGGGCAGAATAACTTCAGGATTTTTAAAACTAAGCCTTGTTTTTGCATCTTAAAATGTAATATGTTAATGTGTAATATGTTCAAGGGTTGCAAATTGCATTGAGTTCTTGAAATAGTCTAAGATATCTCTGAAAGTTGTCCTAATTAAAGCTTCTGCTTCTAGATTAGATCATCTGTAGCTTCTAGATTAGATCATCTGTAGCTTTACTTAGCTATGTCTTGGAAGATTGTGGACGAATTAGAATGTAAGAGAACAGTGCAGAAGGTAGTCTCATACCTGAGGAGTTGCAGCTGTACTAATCACCAAAGATAAGGAACAGGCCTGCCCTTAATGGGCCACAGCTGTGCCCAATAAGAAGACGAGTGCTACAGAAGAGTGGGTTAGCTGGGTGAGGGGAGAGTTGGAGTTTGTTGGCTGTGCTGTGAGGAGATGCCCATGAGAAATCACTGAGAAGGTATGGAACTTTGCAATGCGATGGCAACAGTTGATGAGCCTGATGTGATCCCATGGTGACTTGGGTTGAGAACTGTAGAGCAGTAAGGACGTGATTCTGACATGATCCTGTGGTGATTCGGGTAGAGAACTGTAGAGAGAGCCGTAAGGAGGTGATCCTGTGGTGGTTTGGGAAAAAGGACTTAAATATTAAGTAATGTGATCCCAAGGTGTTTCAGGAAGATGACTGCAGACCTAAGAGAAATAAGATGGTAGAGTCAGGGTGACCAAGGGCCTGAGAGTCTAAAAATCCAAATGAGTTATAGCCAGGTAGACCTGGGAGGCTAGAAGTCTGGACATACCACCCCCAAGAAGAAGAGTGCTGGATATGAGGAGCAGACGTTACGCATTTTGCTTATTTGGTGCATTGGAGCAAGCCCCATGACCCCTGCCAAGGTATGGCCACAGTCCAGAGGGAACCCAGGACAGTGCCAGGTTCCCCTGGAATGGCAGTGTGTGCAGCTGGACACAATGGGAAAGTTGCTGCTACATGAGCAGACAATATGTAAGAGAAGCCTTCTAGTCTTTGTTATAGCTTATATGAGTTTGCTCATGTGTGTCTATGTAAATCCTAGGATTTCATGTGATCAACATGTCTGATGTCTTGTTGTTTTCCATTCTTCTGGTAGAGGTGTTCATTTAAAGCATGTCAGCAGTTCTGGATTTTGGCTGCTGTAGAGCTATTGGGTAAACACTTGCTGATTCCAGTGGGGTTTGCTGTCACTGCTGTGTATATTCTAAGGCCTTTTACATTGTAATATAAATTTGAGAAACTGGCTTAGATATGTATTTGAATGAGAACTTAAGTTTGGAGAACTTCCAAATCTCTGTAGAGATTTAGTTTAGAAAGAATAATAATAAAAAAAAAAAAACCAAACAACCAAAAACCCAAAGAAAACCAACTTACATAGTATAACTGTTTTTTATCAATCCTTTTGGCACTCATTCATTTATCATTCTCATCACCTGTCAGGATTTTTCTACCTGCTTTGAAAAGTCTTTATTATTAACTTCTGGCAAATGAATCCTCCAGAATATTTTGTTCAGTCTTTCTTTTGACTTCTTTTTTGTTTGGTTGATAGAATTAATCTCCCTTTTTCCTTTGAAAAACATCCTTTAATATTTTTAAGTATAAAATCCAGTACCTCTTTACTGTTTTGTCTAAGCTATCAGTAATAATGGCCTTTGAATAGAGTTCTGTGGGAAGTCACAAAAACCTGAAAATATGTTTCTTTCATAATGAAATAATAATTCCTTACTGTTTAAATATAATTTTTTATTATTATCAAAGTTTCTGATTTGTCCTGGGCTTTTGATGGTTTTTTGATCTTGTTTAACCAACTTATTCACTCAAAGATTCTGTGTATAACTATATGGTGAAGTGAGAGCTATATCCCTTTTTGATCTTCACCATAAAAGAGTGTTTAGCCACTGAGCAGAATAAGGATCTCAGTTTGACTTGGGCACTCCTCGTCTTACATACATGGTGGTGAAGTGAGTAACTCCCATGCCTGCATTCCGATGTGATTGATGATTATGGCTGCACTATGGAACTTGGTTGGTTACTTCCAGCAGAGAAAGTTATGCTCTGTGTCTGCTGTGTTAATTCAGGGCTCAAGAAGTGGAAATAAAGTAATGAGTGAGATGGGCAAAAGTTCCTTCTAGACAGATGCGAAGCAGCTGGTGATTTTATCTTCTATTTGGGAGAAGTTCTGTTTTCTTTCTTCCTTTCAATCTCCTTCATTCCCCACTTCCTAACTAGTGCTTTGGATTTTGCCATCTTTAATATGAAAAATTTATAGTTTGTCAGATACATTTTGAATGTAAATTACCTATCAAAGTATTTATTGGTAGCTTTTGCAGTTGTTTTAAGGTGGAAAATTTGGTGGCTCTTTACTTATGTAGTAGTTAGCTTTGCATATGCTCACAGTGCTGCTAGTGCAATTTAAAACTGTATTACAAATAAGACCTAAAATTGCAGCAGTACAGTTTTTAAAAACCTATTGCATGTAGATTAGAGATCTCAATTTGTAGCTTTTTTCCTGACCTTCTGTAAATTCTCACGCTGTTTAGAGATGCCAATGAAGAGATAAACATTACATCACTTAGTGAAGTTCATCTAATTTGAGCTCTTTGAAAGCATAAGGAAGTAAACTTATTGTCTGTGAAGCCCTTTCAGAGAGTGCCCTGCTTAGTAGTTCCTTGTCAGTTCAAGACAGGCTTTTCCACATGCATTTCTTCCTTTCCCCGTTGTCTGCTTGTAGAAGAACTGTAGGTGCCCTGAAACTCTCTTCTTGTAGACCTGTGTTGTGAGACATTCTGCAGTTTCTAGGATTTCTGACTCTGGCTCAGGGCTTTGCAAATGATTATTTTGAATTCTCCTGTTGGGAACTGGAATTCTAAAGGAAGGTCTATTCTGGTTTTCAGTTTCGTGTACATAGCTTAGGTAAAGCATGTGGTGAATGAAGTATATTGCATTTGGGAAAGAGCAAGTGGAGGGTGTGAGGTTTTTGATGATGATGTTATTAGAGATGTATAATATGGTTGTAAACAAGCTTTATGTTTTGTTCAAGAACCAAACTTTTCCTTTTTTTTATTGTGAAATACTTGTTCAAGATGTGCTGCCAGCCTCATACTCCTAAGTATTCCCAGCAATAGGAATTTTATAGAAGAAAATAGACTTAAAAAGAGCGCACATCACACTATGAGAGGTGCGACTGTAAAGACTTCACTAATGCAGCTGTTAAAATGTCTTAAAATTCATGTTCTGTGTGCAACAACTTTATGCAGAGTATGCTTCAAACTTGTTTCTTGATACTTCATGTTTGGAACAGAGTAATTTCAGAAAGGCTGTGGGGGGAACCCCAAAATAATACAAGTTCTGGTAATTGAAAAGAGAAGGGTGGTGTGTGGGGTGGATTTAGAGAGGTGTGAGAGTGACTGACTGTCAGGCTAACCCAATAATAGACTTACAGTTCTCCTTGCATGTCAAACATATTAAAGATTAATTCTAAAACTATCACTGTTTATTCCAGCTTTTGTATGACAATAGTCCTCGTCCTTTGGAAATGGATAAGAGGCTGGTTTGAGAAAGGTGATTAAAAAATCATAATAGAAATATGACTTGGAAGCCCTTGAGGGATTGCTGGGGTGCTCTCTGCCTCTGACACCAAACAGAAACCTGCTTACCACCAAATCCTGTCTCAGGACTACTGACCCAGGGATAAGGCAGCTCTCCTCTCCAGTGTTACTGTAGGAGAGACAGAAAAGGCTCCTTGTTAGGGAGAGCAGTTCCATCTGGGCTCTTTGCCTCTCTAGTGTTGGTAGGAGGGCGAGGAAGTGGCTCCACATCAAGATGGGTAGGCTGGCTGAGGAGCAGGAGGTTCCTGAAGGAGAAGCACAGTGGGTGCTTGCGTTGGGCCTCGCTGTCAGCTGCTGGACTGCTGTTGCTTATGCAGTGAAATAATATTTGTAGGGCTTGATATTGCATGTGTTTAGAACTGCAGTGCTTCTAAGTTATTGGTCTTTATCCCATTACTACTGAAAGTGTCAGGTAAGTGTAAGCCAGGAAGAAGCTAATGCATTGGTGTGTTTAAGTTCTGCACTTTTGAGTTTTGTTTTCATTTTGGGTTTTCTCCTTTTCCTTGGCACTGAACATTTGCTATGCTTTCTTTAGGTCAGGATTTTACTGTCAAAATAGATTTTAGTGCTAACTAACTTGGATTTGCTTTCTCACATGAAAAACAAAGGTGGGGCAGTAATGACAGTCATTCTGCTTTTATTATGTAATGTAAAAAAATGCCAACTTTTTTTATTTGTTCTAAAAATACATTGACTTTCTTAGTTCGTGTTTGTTATTGAAAGTCAAATGTCATAGACATCTGAGAGAGGTTTAGGCCTTAAGTTTTGTCAGCTAAACATCTGAGAACATGAGCTTGTGAATGTATCTTTTATGAGTTCCTTTCTGGGATTTCAGCTTGGTTTGGGTTGGAGACTGCACTTAAGGAAGTGGTGTATTCCCAGGAGTGAAAAATTAGGTAGCTGAGATGCAAGTTTAACTGCCTGGGGAACCAAGATGATGTAGTGGCTGTGCACCAGTTTTAGAAATGTCAGTAGTACTTAAAAGATACGCTGAAATACTTTGGTGCCTCTTCACCTGCCTGCTTAGTGAGTTGTAACCAAAATTCTGTATTTCTCAGTGTGCTTTTTGGATGATTCAAATTGGCTTTTGCTAGCATAAGAGCACTTAAAACTTAGTGGATTTTTAATAGTGATACAGTACAGTCCATTCTGTTATTTTAAAATTTTAGTTTGCATCTTTAGGAGTGAAATAGAGAAACAGTTTAGATTAAGTTCCTGTAAGGCAATTATCAAAGTAGTATGACTGTGCTAGGAAGAATGGCTATGGATGCTTCACTGTCAAAACCTGAGGCTACATGAAAACATCTTCTGGGTCATGCTTTATTTGATACTATAATGAAAAACCTGGGTGAAGTACTGAGCTCAAACATGAGATAAAGCTCCTTAAATCTGCAAAGCTGTGAGTACTCAGGTCAGAGTTCAGAGTGTTGTTAACAAATTGAAAAAGTGATAGGAAAACAAAAATAGTTTCTAGCAATAGTCATTGGTGTATGTGCAAAACACAGAGGAAGATATACCAAATGTATGAGAGAATAACAAGATGTAGGAAATAACTCTTTAAATGCAATTGCAAAATGAAGCGGCATTTCTTGGTGTGAGAATATTGATAGTAAAATTGCCAAGAATGCCACTTGAATCTAGGTTTGTCATTCCTTGCAGATGTTGCCTTGTGGATAAAGGAACGATTGACTCTAATTTTGCCCATCTAGTTCTTTAAACTAAAAGCCCAGAAGCTGAAGGGAAGAACAGTGTCAGTTGCTTCCCAGTAATAGTTACACAGGTTAAAGGAAAAACTTTATTGGCAATCTGATTTTTGTATTTGAATAATGATGCCTTAAAATGTGGTTTGTTTTTCTTTTTTAAACAGCTGTAGTGGATAGTCCCTTAGTGAAATTTCTAACATTTTATGTAATTCCTTTACACAACTGAAATCCAGCAAAACATTTTGAAGCCTTATTAAGAGAACGCCCAAGTTTTTGAGATAGCTGGTGTGCAGTCTTTCTGTTATGGAACAACACTGACATCCAGTGGTGGTCTTATACTACTGCGGTCTTTTAAGATCCTCTTTGCTTAATTGCTTCGAGTGTTCTCTTTTCTATTGAGGCGTTATCAAGTAAGAAAAATTAGAAAGCTTTCTGCTATGTTTTTCCTTTTGAAAACCTTACCATTTTATAGCATGATTGTATACATCTGCTTCTGTAGCAAAGATACGTAAGGAACATTCTGATTTTTGCATAAACACAATGAAAATAGCTATATAAAATTTGCTATAAAACTCATTGATTTGTGTGGCTGGCACTGAATTAGACGTGGTAGTGCAGTTTGTGTTTGATAATATCACAGTGATTCTGGAGAAGTTGGGAATCTGAAATGGATAAATTTTATAGAACATATTTATTTATATTAATTTTCCTTATTTGCTTCTTCTGTTAAACAAAGCTTCTACTTAATTCTAGAGATAGTAGAAGAAAATTACAGAGGATTTATAGAAAAATTGTGTGATAGAAACGGATGGAAGATTAAAGGTTTGTGTGCATGAACTGTTAATTACAAAGAGAGAAAAGATGCTTTTCAAGAAAGCTGCTCATGACAAATAAATATTATTAGGAGAGTTGTTTACCTGCTGGATTTAATTAGAGAATAAGGCTCTCATTTAAAACCTTTCTCTGTGTGTGTGTATACACATGCATGTTTGTCTGCAGATGAAGTGTTTGATCCAGCAGTATAGAGCAGACAAAAAATGCATCTTGCTTTGATACTGCCAATTTCTTCAGTGTTTCAGACATAGGTAATAGAGTACCAGTACACAAATCTGTCTATTCAGGCCGCATCAGGTGTAATTTGTTCTTTATGAAGTAAAGCAGAACATAAAGGGAGATAAGTAGAGACATAGGCAAGATTGGTACTATGGTTATATCCCATAGCAGTGGGAAATGCTGAAGAGCAGAATGCACACCTATAATGTACAAAAGTGGGTTATTAAATTGATGTTATACTTGATATGAAGGAGCAGTGGGAAAACAGCTCTGCCTGTCACTAATGTAATATTTTTTTTGTGTATTACAAAGGAAGAATTACTGAAATCTGTTTTCCACAGAAGCTTGTTGAGAATATTTTGACAGAAAAATTGCAGATTTGGATTTATATGTGGATGATTCATGTAGAAAATGCTGATTCATTACTAATGGCTTTGTTTTAATGTCTCATTTGAAGGTAGGAATGCAGGTACTTTCTGGGAGATGTTTTTTCTGACAAAAGCTGTTGCTAAGAGGATTGTACTGCTTCATGCCTCAGATGAATGAAGCTGGAGGTGGGGGGAGGAATAGGTGAGATATCCCTCAGGTTTCAGCAAGCATAATGCAAAAGAATTGCAGTAGAAACATTTATTTTCCTTCTTCTTCTGATCTCCTTTCTCTTGAGAATGTTTCAGAAATAACCATCTCAACCATTTGTGGAAGCTTTATACCCATTTGGTTGAAAACTCTGATTTTTTTTTTCTTCTAATTTGTATTACTGTTCCAAAGCCACAGAATCCCTGTGTGACTCCTGCAGCATTACTTACTAAAATTCCCTTGAAATCAATGTAGTTGTTTTCATAACTTCAATATGTAACTTCTAAGATTGTTTTAAAACGTGTAAGAAAGAGGTGTTGTGAGTACATTATTTCTTGGAAACTAAAGGTAATTTTAGTGTGTCTTAGTTTGGTTACCAGTCCTCATGGTGGGAGGTTATGTTGTGGGGTCTGTGTTTGTAGGGTTTTTTTGGTGTCATTGTAAGATGTCAGTGGTCAGCCACTGGTTTGCTTTGGATTTCTTGGAGAGCTTTGTGGAGCTTGGTTGCTGCTCCCTATGCTTCTCACCCATTTATTTTACCTTTTATTTATTTGCTGCTTCACATTAAAGAGAAGTGCTTAATTCTGAAATGTTTGTTTATAGAAGGAAAAAAGGGAAGTTTGTTGATTGTGGCAGCGGCATTTCTGTACCAGGTTATTCCCAGTGTCTCCTTGATCTATAAAGGAGAGTTGGGGGAGATGGCTTGGAATGGGGGTATAGAGAGCAAGGATTGACAGATACGTCTTATACAGCACCAGCATGGGCAGGTAGATCTTGGGAATTGGGGGACTTGTGGGCACTTCCAGCAGTGTGATCTGGTTCATGCTTGGTTTGGAATTGCTTCCAACCACTTGGCAATAGGAAGTGTCTTGGATTAATGTAATAGGATCGCACTGTAGGTGACCTTTTGATACCTAAAGTCATGGCATTTTGCAAAATGGGCAGAACAGGTAATGCAGATGATGTGAGGCACTTGAGTGAGTATAATGGAGACACAGAGCTGCAGGGTTGTTCTCTTTGACTCCAGAGCAGGTTTTTACTGGTTTTGGTTTTGTTCAGGGTCAGGTTTTTTTTTTTTTTCCTCCTTCCTTGATCTAATACAGAGAACCAAGAATTGAGTGGCCCTATGCTGTAGAGGTCCTACCTTCAGCATATTGCATGCCTTTATTAAGAACAGATAGAGAAAGGGAATTTGATTCCTTCAGAGTCTGGAAAAAGCTCAGATTTAATAATCCTTATGTTGTCGAAGGAAGGATTATGCCATCTGAAGAGGTAGCTTTATCTATTTTAACTCCCTTTTCATACTTGAGCGAGGTAGATGTATTTTTTTCTGTATAAATAAATTTATTTTAAAATAAATTTAATTAAAAGACTTATTTTTATTAAATAATATGTGGGCCTGTAGCAGGTAATACTCAAAGGTAAAACTTAGAAAGTTCTTATAGGAGACTGTACAAACAGGAGAAAATAAAATAGTTTATTTATAATAAGTTTCTTTACATTTGTTAAGAAAATATAAACATGTTTGGAGTACTCATTGCTATACGAAGTAGTCTGTATAAGAATGTTATTATGGCAAAATAGAAAAGACTGACTTGATATACACTGGTTTCAAGCTTCTTTTACAGCAGGAGAGATCTGTGCTTTGGCTGAATCTGGTGTACGTACAGTGTCTCCTGGTTGCAATTTGCTTCCTTGCCAATTTCTGACCATTTTTTACTAAATCTATAGTTTTGCATCCTGTTGCACAGAAGCAGCATCTGACACGTTACTAGAAAGCTTTTTTTTTCGCTGCTGAAGTTCTTTAGCAAAATTTGGCTGACAGAATTGTTGATTTGATCTTTTTTTCTTGAAAGTAATTTTGATCCCGATCTTTTCCATTTGCCTAATTTATACTTAAATGTCATAAGCATCTATAATAACCAAACCAACCAACCCTGAACTATAAAGTATGCCCCCTACATTGATATTCACAGATTTTTTTTTTTGAAAACTCTTAAAATAACCAAGTCAGTCAGGTTTTTGCTAAAAAGCTTTGCTGTTTGCTTTAAATCAACCTAACAGATGTCCTCAGTAGTATTTTATGATTGGTGTCTCTGTGAGGTTGGCAGAGATTTTGGTCAGATAGGCAATGTTTTTGCTAAGTGCTGTTGCTTAAATTACCACAAGTCAAAAATTAGTGGTCTTCTCCCATGAGGTTCTCTTTATCCTTCTGTCTCAAAAGCTTTCCTAAATAATGAGACAAACTAAACTGAAAATTCGTATGTAAATTTATACATAAAAAGTTATAAACTGAAAATTTTGACCAACCCAGAGTGCTGTTTTGACAGCTGTGATTCAATCTTCTTCACTTTGAGGTGCAAAAGTAAAACATGACTCAGCAGTGAATTTTGTAATGGAAGAATTAATCTTGTCCTATATAGAGAAAGTTTAATTGTAGGTCAGATTCTTGTTTACTCATTCTTTAAAAATGTTTTTTTCATGCTGGAAAATGGTAGCGCTTGTGTTGAAGTACTCGGTTTAAATAACTCTGTGAGAGAATTGCAGTCCCTCTAGCTTTAGTAGAATGAAGAATGACTTCATTTGCATTTGCAGCAGTAAAAGAAAAATCCTTCCATGACTTAGCCAACAATCTAAAACTCAGCTTATGGATTTTGTACTCCCTAAACCCCTGCTGTTCAGCTTATGTTCAGTTTTATGCTGAAGATGGCAGAAGGCAAACTGGTAGCGTTTGATGCTGCTCTTTCTAGGAAGTCTGTTGGTGTAATTAAGCCACAGTTGAAGCCTCCAGAGCAGGATAGTCTGGATGTATCTGTTTCCCCTGGCACAGAGTGGGAATGCTGTTCTGCTTTGCCTTCTGACTCCAGCTAATGAGGGCTGCTAACGCACAGGAGTTGCACAAAGCTTCCCATATCATAGCACTGAAGCTTAGAGTTACTCAGCTGGGAAATCCTCTATTCCCATGCAAAGCAACACATCTTGCTACCTTATTCTTCTCAAGCATTTGTCTTTTATTAAAAAAATGGGATTGTTTCTTCTTATGCTTCTATATATATGTATGCTTTTTTTTGCCATCTGAGTTGTTTAATTACTGGCTTTTCTTCTTTTTGGTGATGGTGGGCTAGAGATTCAGGATTTGCTAGATTCCATTGTCTGACATGAACAAATAAATCCCATCAAGTGTCTGGGTTAGAGCACAGCTGGGAGCAGTAATTAGTCCTGGAACACTGGCAGGACTGGAAAGGGCAATGTTAAAGTCACCAGGGCTGGAGTCAAAAAGGTCTGTCAAGTGTACTTCCCTACAAGTATTTTTTTGCCTTGTTTGTATGTTACACTGTGCGTGGTATTTTCTTCAAAATGAAATATTTATTGAAGCATCCAGGAATATTTATTTTTAGTATTTTTAGTGTATGTTACTCTTTATTTCTTAAATCATTCTTTTATTATTTGGGAAAAGGTGATTTCTTGGTGAATAGTTATTTAAATGTTGAGGAGGATCTGTTTTTCAGACTGGATGTCTATTAATTATGTAATGGTTGCTGTGATGTATTTGAATAAAATGAAGAGCTGTGCAGAAGAAGGCAGGTTGCCAGCTACATAAAATTGAAAACTGGAACTGCAGATGAGGTAGAGTAGGCAAAGTGAACAACAAATGTCACAATTTCTGATCACTCAAATTAAAATTATCCTTTTTTAAAGTTTTTTTTGAAGCTTAGAATAGGTCAGCCCTTTAAAATGGATTCAGGTAATCAATTCAAAACTTAGTGTTCAAAACTTATTGTATACTTAGAGAATTTTTGCAGAAAGACACTGATCCTGCACTACCACTATCAGTGTAAGGAAACTACTTACATTAAGTAATTTTTCATGTATTTTTGCATCTATTCCTTACCAGTACAAAAGATAGGAAGTAAAGACAATCTCATAGACAGAAGAAATTTTTGTTTCATTGATACATCATGTGATATTCCATTTTTTTTTTCTTTCACAGGTGTCTTTCAGATGAAGGAATTGAAGCTTGCTTAAGTTCATCTGAAAAAGTCAATACAAATGATATTATCCTAGTTGCCCTTAATGTAAGTTGTGGTAGTGAAAATCTTTCTTCTGAGAAATCATGCTAAAAATGATAGATGCAATGGCTCAAATATAGTTTGTGTGTCTAATTAAGTGTGCTATTGTCAGTGTGATTTATGAGAAGGACAGAGTACTTATCTCTCTCCTTGCCTGTATGAATTGTGAGTTTTATTTGGAAAGAACATCTATTCCAAACTGCAAAACATGTAGGAGAAAAAATTAACAGATTTGCAGTAGGAAAATGTTTTTTTTTGGTTTATGAAATGTAAAACTAAAGTCAAACTATAAGCAGTAATACAACCAGAAGTCCTATGTATGACATGAGTATGAAATTTTAGTATAAGTTTGTTGGGATGAATGAAACATCCTTACTTTGACTTCTGGACATGATACTCCTTAAAGCACATTCAGACTACATATTCAGTGTTGTCTACATATTTATGTAACTAAAACCTGGGTTTTTTTCTTTACTATAGAAATCTGGATTTGTACTCATAATTTTGGCAAAAAATTAACAAGGAATGTACAAGATAGCACAACATCTTCAAAGCAATATACCATAATATTTTTTAAGGATATGAGAAAAGTGTGCATGTGAATCCCTGTTTTTCAGAATTCTAGTATATACATTGTTGGTAATCATTAAAAAATCTGCTGCCTTTCTTAGTTCATGTATTTGCTATTTTATTTTAACAAATCAAATCCATACTCAGATGTTTTAAATGGTTTAATATAAACTGTACTTTATTTGGTTTAATATAAACTTTGTAATAATGGTATGTAGTTTCAAGGGGGAAAAAATGTAGTTGAGCACTTAATAGAAAAGTATTCTTCCTTTCTGAAATTAGAAATAATAAAATAATGAAATTATGTGAGAGTCGTCGGGGATTATTTTGTCCCCTCTCAAGATTTAACCACTAGATGGTTTTAGATGATACTCTGAAAAATAGGGTCCCCTTTGCTCCTTTCACTTATTCTTTAAAGCATGTGTTCAGTCACTCATGTATGCAGGCATCAGTTCATGTAAGGAATATGAAAAGAATTAAAGCAAAATTATAATGCAAAGATGCAAAGAATATAATACAAAACATGAAGAAGGCAAGCATTTGATTCCTGGACCAGAGCAGCATGTCCATTTATTTGAGAATGCATTGCTGCTTTATACAAAACCCAGATAAAGTATTCGTGAGTTGCTGGGTATTACCCTGCATGTAATCATATGCTGGAATGAGTACTGACATGATCATTTGTGACTATGTTGGTATTTTAGGTTTGTTTGATAGATAATAAAAATGAGCCAGAAATGTTGCACAAGTACTCCAAAGCCAGAATTAATGGCTTATCACTTTTAATCATTGAGTAATTTTTTTTTGTGCCCAGAAGATTAACTTGTCTGTTGAGTAAGTAGAGGGTAGCAGTGTGTCTTTAATGTCAGGATAGTAGTGAATTTATGTTCCACTTCTTGCAAATTCTTCCTTGACTGCTAGAGGCACCTTTCAGGCAGAAGAAATCCAGAAGTCAGCTGACCTTTTACACCTTTTTTGAATGTGTGTGTGTGAATTGCTTAAATAAGTATGAAGTAGACATAAATGTATCTTCAGTCCTTCAAATGTTTTTATTTTGTCTAAGAACTTAAAAAGTATTTGTAAAAGTTGTCGACCCTTGCCACTACTCTGATGCGAAGCTGGAGATTTCAGCAAGGGCGAGTTCTGCCTGAACAACCCAGTAGCCTTCTGTGATGGGGTGACTGCATCAGTGGGCAAGGGAAGGGCTACAGATGTCATTTATCTGGCCTTCTGTAAAGCCTTTGACACAGTCCCTGAGAATATCCTTCTTTCTAAACTGGAGAAAGATGGATTTAATGAATGGACTGTTAGAGGCATAAGAAAGTAGTTGGATAGTCCTATCCAGAGGGTAGTGATTAATGGCTCAGAGCCCCAGTGGACATCAGTAACAAGTGGTGTCCCTCAGGGATCTGTATTGGGACCAATGTCACTAAATACCTTCATTAATGACACAGATGAAGGGTCCAAGTATGCCCTCAGCAAATTTTCAGATTACATCAAGCTGAGTGATGCAGTTGACACCTCTGAAAGATAGGATGCTATCCAGAGGTACCTGGACAAGCTCAAGAATTGGGTGCATTGGAATCTTGTGAGGTTTAATAGGACCAAGTGCGAGGTCCTGTGCCTGGGTATCAACACAGACTGGGGGATGCACAGATGGAGAGCAACCCTGCTGAGAAGGACATCGAGGTCCTGGTGGAGAGGCTGGACATGACCCAGCCATGTGCACTCACAGCCCAGAGCAGAAAGCCAAATGTGTCCTGGGCTGCATCCAAAGCAGTGTGGGCAGCAGGAAGAGGGAGAGGATTCTGCCCCTCTGCTGTGGTGAGACTCCACCTGCAGTGCTGTACCAAGCTCTGGGGTCCCCAGTGCAGGAAAGACATGGACCTGTTATAGCAAGTCCAGAGGAGGGACACCAAGATGATCAGAGATGGACCAGCTCTTCTGTGAGTAAAGGCTTGGGATGGTTCAGCCTGGAAAAGAAAAGGTTTAGGGGTGACCTAATTGTGGCTTCCCAGTGCCTGAAGGAAGCTTATGAGAGAGATGGAGAAGAGAGACTTTTTACAAGGACATGTAATGAAAGAACAAGGGGGACTAACTTCAGTCTGAGAGTAGGTTTAGGCTGGATATGAGGAGGAAGTTCTTTACTGTGTGAGTGGTGAGGCACAAGAACAGATTACTCAGAGAAGTCATGGATGCCCCATCCCTGGAAGTGTTTAAGGTGTACCCTGCCCGTAGGAGGGGAGTTGGAGTTAGATCTTCTTTAAGGTTCCTTTCAACCCAAACCATTCTAGAATGATTCTACAGGATGGATATGGACCACACAGGAACCATTTATAGGAGCCTGTGTTCTATTCAGAGACACACAAGTGACAGATGAGTTTCCCCAGTTGTGAAAAACTCAGATTTTCTCAGATTGAAAAACTGAACATGCTTCCTTGTCATTACCTGGCTATCTTGTACAACAGAGAGAGGATTGGTCATTTATTCTCTCTATATACTCAGTAAATATACTAAAAGTGAGTTCTATGATTGTTTTCTAATTTGTAATGTACCAGTGTTTCTCACTGGAAACCAGAATAAATAAATTGTTTACAATATTTGGGATACTAAAATACAGTCCTGCTCAGTTTTAGATCAGTGTGCCAGAACAGTAGGCCATTGACATATATTAATGGAAAAATATTGTTAAGTTCTTGTAGTAATGACGTTTAGAACATTTTCTTTTGAAAGAGTTGTTTATGATCATAATAAATAAGGATTTGTGCATGTAAAAAGACAGGAACTAAAAATACTTTAAGTGCCAGATGGAGAGCAAAGATGGATGTTTTACTTCTATGAAACCTCGCAGTTATGTTTAACCATTAAACATCGCATAGCCTTTTGGTTTTATTTATTTAAAAGCATTTTAATCAACGTTGAAAATGTTAATTTCATTAATTAGAACAAGAATATAATTTAAAAAGCAAAAGGATTTATTTTGTAAACTTTTGAGTTGTTGAATTTTTTATCACACAGAGGAATGGATTTCTGTTGAATAAATAGTTGTCATTATAGAAAAAAATGCTATTCTTATTCCTATATTATGTTTTTGGGGTTTTTTTTTAAGTGCATATTTTAAGTTAATATTGTCTTGTCTTCTGTAATCATTTCAGACAGATTTAAGAACGATTGGCAAGAAATTCCTTCCCAGTGACATCAATGGTGGAAAGGTGGAAAAGGTAGACAATATTTTTACTTCACTTTTCTGTATTCTGTGAGTTCTGTATTATGACAGTCTTCTGTGGCACATTAGTCTGGTTTTGTCATTACTTCACGTACAAAAACCCCCAATGTTTGAATCTATTATAGTGTAAAAATCTGAACATAAGCTCCATAAAAGAGGACTTTGTGTGTTATTTCACAACTTTAAAATGATTAAATAAAAATCTGAACAATCATGGCAACTTCATTTGTTGCTGGAAAGTCATTAAACTTGTTTAGTCTTGACGTTGTATCAGAATTTCATTTTTTCCCCTCATTATCCTGAGAGGGCAACAAAGCAGGTCAGAAATAAATCAAAGTAGAGGTTTGATTCTGATACACAGTGATACATGTTTATGCTGGGTTACGTGCCTACTGACATCCATGGCTATAGCTATGTACTTTATGTAATTTTCCTGTGGTTGTGTATCCCACAAGTCATATGGATGAAGCATGTTAGATGGGGTAATACCTTGTGCTAGAGAAGAGCATTATACTTGAAACTTGGGTGTGCTAGATTTCAATGCATGTTGTGTGTTCAGGTAAAAATGAAATTTGTCCCCTTCTGTATACCCTTCCTGTTTTGTTCCTTACATGTGATTCAGAGATGGGTAAATGAAGGAATTTTATTTTAAACCTAGCAGTGGTTCTCACTTCAATTCTTTACCCCTTACTTCAAGTATTGAGTCTATCACTGATGTGGAAGATCTGGGGAAACATATTTCTTTTACTGTTGAAATTCACATAGTGGTAAGTTAAGGTTTAAGAAAGCGAGATTGATTGATGTGAGAGGCTGATTGATGTGAGAGGCTGCTAAGAGCTGTTTGGATTTCTTTATTTTGTTGTCTAAATGGAGTAGTCACTGTTACAAGAAAAAAGCACAAGCATTGTTGCCATTTATGCAAAGCACACTTGAGAGAGAGTCCATTCTCTCTCAAGTGATCATAGATATTAGCTAGGCAGCAGTCAGTGCATGCAGAATATTACTTAGTACGCCAGCTTTATGGGAAGAGTTGTATTAACTTTATCTATATTCATAGATCTTTAGAAAATTATTCTAAAAAAACCCCAAACCAGACACTTGCAAACCGTTTCCTGGAGGGTGATAATCCTTCAGGTTTTGGGAAGAATTACACAGAAAAAAAATCTGCTTGAGAAGGACTCCTATTTATAATTTTTAGCTCAAGCTATTAGAGATAGTATGCTGAATCTTTGCTTTCTTAACAGCAATTTCCTTTTTTTGAGCCAAATAAGGTGAATCTGACTCCTTAATCAGTGCTGCTGTTTTGCTTTCAGTGTCTGCAAATACATAATGTTACAGAGCTATGTGTTTACAAAAAAAATTTGCTTTATGGGGGAGGAACAGCTTCTTAGTATAATCTCTCCATAGAAAGTTTGTTGTTCAGAAATGTTTCAGTTAAAAATAGAAATTATGTGCTTCTATTCTTCCTCTCAGCCAAGACTTATGTCAGTATTATTTATTTATATATTGAGAACCTATGATGTATTTCTGTCTTGCATAGAAAATAACTTTATTTATTTAAAAAATAACTTTTTATGCCTATTGTATAATAGGCAAATAGTTGCATAAAAGCTGGGAGAGTCCTAGTATGAATCACAGGTATTTGACCACTGTAGATGGTTATCTTCAACTTCAGTCATTAATACACAGAGCTATTTCACTCATTCGTTTAATATCTGTGTTTTGTATGGGTTAGAAAAAATCAATATTACCAGCATTAACCACAAGATGGCCACATTTGCATAGGATTTGGGGAAACTGAATCCTTCAATTTCTATCTAGATGACGATACACCATAGAGATCCGTTAAGTATTTTTGGAGGAATTGAAGTGCAAAGAAGACTATAAAGTTACAACATATAATTTAATACCTGTTACATTTAAGGTGTTACTGGTTTTCTTTTGAGAACTTGTGTCATTACAATGGAAACATTAACTGCAGGAGAAGCATTCAGAAAGGATTAAAGTTGTGATCTCAGAGTTCCTTTCTGAGTACTGGCAAATTGATGGTAAGAAGTTGAAAACGTAATGTGCCAGCAAGTTAATTCCTGTTAAAGGTTCCCCTTGCTTCCCCATTTCTGTTTCATTGTTTTTTTGATTGTGGATTTTTGTTTCCTACAGCCTTTTAATTTTTTTTTTTAATTATGATTGGATTTGTGGTTCCATTTAAAACTGATTTGGCATTGAAAAAAGCCTGTTTCAGTGAGAGTGTTTGCTACATCAGATCTTCCACTGCCATTATAATAAAGCTATTGTGCTCCTGTTCTCTTATTTATTAATTTCTCTTCTTTTTATATATACTTACCTACTGGGTATCTGCTCTCATTTTGTGTTCTTCTGGCTGCCTATTTTGTTTCTTCAGGGTTAGAAGCTGATGGACTGTTCACTTTTTCATCTTTTTGCTGTCATTTAGGAGTTAGAGATCAGTTGAGCAGCCACAGACAATTTTATTTTCAGTCAAATTAAAATGACTTAGCTATAACTGAAATGTGATAAATGGTTGAGATGATTGGTTTGCGCTTGGGTTTTTCAAGTGGATTTATTTTGCTTTATTTTGGTGTTTTTTGTTTGCTGTGGGGTTTTTTGATTTGTGGTTTTTTTTTTGTTTGGTTCTTTTTAGTAATAATTTTTATTGTTTGTAACATAGATTATGGTATGTCTAGTAGGGTATCCATTTTTACGTAATCAGTAGACTGTTTTGTTTTGGTTGGACCATTGTTCAAAGCAGCTATGTTTCTAGTTGGAGTTTACAAAGCAGTTGTACTTGAAATTTCATCTTGATCCAAACAGAGAGTCTTCTAAGCTGTTTTATTCGTTCTTTAGAAGACTTTGTCAGTGACACCCTGCAGTGAAATCTTATCTGGACTCCATGCTATGTTGGAAGTGACAGTATCTGTGTTTTTGTTTGTTCGCCTCCTACACTGCTTTCATTAACTTTTATTTTATAATCGGTATCTCAGAGATGTGCGAAGCATCACAACTGTTTCTCTGTAAAACCCATTTTTATCATGTTTTAGAACACAGAGTACATGAGTGACAGAAATTCAACATGACTGCCTGATCAAATTACACTTTTCTTTGCCTGGGGTCATCTGTTGGTATGTCTAGATACTGCAGTGTGTTTGCTTAACAGTGCTAACAATTTTGTCTTTTCTGTTTGACTTGTCTAGCTGGAAGGGCCGTGTGTCCTGCAAATACAGAAAATTCGCAATGTTGCTGCACCAAAGGATAATGAAGAATCTCAGGCTGCTCCCAGAATGTTGCGTTTACAGATGACTGACGGACACACAAGCTGCACAGCTATAGAATACAGTAGCATGTCAAAAATAAGGTGAACAGCTTACTTTTCCATGTTTTCCTTTGCTACTTAAATGTCCTTGAAATAATGGAAGTGTCCTTAGTAATTGATGAAAATATTGCTCCACAAAAGAGGCTTCCTTTTTGGATTTGTATATAAAGGAGAAATTTAAATACCACATGCAAAGGTACAAATGAATGTAATTTACAGTTCTGTTTATGCTGAACTACATAATGGAAGAAAGTGGATTTTTGCAGCCATCTACTGAGTTGTAGTTTCACAACACACAGCATTTTGGGGGTGTGTGTAAACTTGGGTCA
>NW_005054418.1:1422380-1477217 GCF_000277835.1 Geospiza fortis | reverse complement strand
TCCTAACGCAGTGCAACTAATGCTGCTTAACCATGGGCAGGTCTTTAATTTGGATATTTCTTCAGTTAAAAGTGAAGGGTAAGAGAGGTGATTACTGCTGAACATGGGGATGCTTTGTGTGTTTGGTTATGAAGGTGCTGAAAACAATCTCTGGTGTTTAATCTGCAGAGTCATGGTGTGCTCTGCACTCTTCTAGTTCAGGTAATTTTGGTTAAAAAAAAACTCCCTTCTTCTGTCTTTCTCTGCTAGCTGCAACAGTTAGATATAGATATATACTTAATTTTTGAATGTCGTCTTTAAGTGTTAAACTGTTGCTTCTGAGCAGGAGCCAGCTTGCAGTTTAGAGTGATGCTGTCAGAACATTTAATGATATTTTAATTTTTGCTTGAGCCAGCAGAACTTGGAATATCATATTCCAATGCGAATATAAAGAGAGCAATAAAGCAAGGCAGACTCTTGTGTAAGTGGATTCTAGATCACAAAATGTTTGAAGATAAATACCCAATACAAGACATAATTTGAAAGCTTTTTGATAAAATCTCAAAAATGTTAGAGAACTCATCGCTCTAGTAATGTTGTGAACTCTTCTTTTTACATAACATTTAAAGATTTAATTTGTGTTATATGTAATTTTTTCAGGTCTGATGTTAGATTATTAATCTGCAATAATATCCTGTTTCAGTACATAGTGTTACTTAAAATAAATAAAAATCACAATTTTCTTTTATATTATAGGTTTTTCATGACTATAGTTTTCATTTCTCCCTTTCCCCTTCCTCATTTTAATTTTTTTCCTGTGTTTCTTTCATGTCTATTTTCTGATTGTGCATTTTTTTGCCTTCATCAGAACAATCCAAAAATCCATTAACATTGCTATGGTTAAATGGCACTGGTTTGGTAATTGGCTGACTCCATTATGAATTTTCCTCACCATATGGTATGGGCTGTGATTGCAGCAGTAGCTCTAGCATATTTTAAAGAGATTATTGTCTCTCAGTTGAAAGGTTTTAACTGACTGTGTCCTGTTTCTCACAAGAAGAAGCAGTTTCCAGATTGCACTGCTTGTCATATCTTTCAGTTACATGTTGGAAATACATGGTTCTTTTATGCTTCTGCTGTTGCTTTTCCTAGGGTAGATTCCCATGAGAAGAAGATATGGTGGCTCCATGTGGGAGGTGGTGACAGAAAGTATTCATATGTTTTAAATTTATAGAGTAGTGAGAGAAGCACTATGAGATGCATGGTTTTTATATTTTTTCTAGTATACTCGTAGCTCTTAACAATGTGTAGAAAGGTTCCTTTCTAACCACTCTATGTACCTACTAAGTTAAATGTCTAAAAAAATATGAGATGATTAACTATTTGGAAATCCACTCTTAACTGTAAATATGAGGAACCTGCCTCAAATCAGTTGTCTGAAAATATCATCTGATAATCAAAACAAATCATAACCTTAGTTCAGTATTGTGAAATTCAATATAACCAAACAGGCAATTTGCCAGTATTCATCTCTGTTAGAGTCTAATTTGCAGTATGGCATTTTTGTATAATGGGTGGGAAGTGTTTCAATAAAGCTGTTGAAAAGTACTGTGGTTTTTGATGCTAATTTTTCATATGGCATATGAAAATGTTGAAATTATAATAAGAGTAGTTTTTTATATGTTTGTGACAGAATATTAATAAATCTATTTGAATTTCTTGACTTTGTTTCTACCTCTAGCCTGAACACTCCGCCTGGAACAAAAATTAAGCTTTCAGGAATTGTTGAAGTAAGAAATGGATTCTTGCTGTTGGATGACAGTAACACAGCAGTTCTTGGAGGTGAAGTGGAGCATCTTATAGAAAAGTGGGAATTACAAAGGGTGAGGTAACACCACTGGAAATGCTTGTCTTACAAGTTGCATATTACATTCAAAAATGTCAAGCTTATTCTGTTGACTGTGAACTTTTGTATAATAAACTTCTAGAACTGTACTGTCCAAATAGTTTTAGGGCTGCAGCCAAATGTATGCAAGTAGGTTTTATGTATAATGTTGCAAATTAAAAAATTACAAGTGATCTTTGCATGGGAACTGATTCTTTTCTGCAGGGATTGAAATATTAATCAAATATATTAAATTTATGTTGGTAAATAGTCATGGGTGCTATTATGTTGGTAGATAGTCATGGCTTTCTTAAACATTGTGTTTGTTACCAAAATACTATGGAGTTCTGCCTTTTATAGTTACTGTCTTTTTGAGGCAAAAATAATAGAATAAATATACAGAAAGCATTGAAGTTGATAACGTTTGGAATGAGCCCTGTACTCCAGATTTCATCAGTACTTTAGGTAAATTGTGGTTACAAAGTCAAATTGGAGATTTAAAATTCTTCCAACAAGGCATAAATATATGTAAGCTCCTTTTGGTTTCTGTCCCAGTAGAACAAAAATGGCTGCAGGAATATTTTTTCATACATTTTCTCACAAACAGGTGGAAGTTCCTAGGGCAGGAGTTGTGACTCTACTACCATTAGACCCAAACATTTGCCAGATTAACTATCACTACTATAACCACGCACATCTTTGTATTTTTGCATCCACATCTCTGAAACAGAGTAGCTGCTTATGGACATGATGGTTAGTTCTGTATCAAGTACTCATTTTATTGTTGTTCCTACTAAGTTGGACTCAGTAATTTTTGTTAGCCTTCTTTGGTGTTTGATTGAACTTAATAGAGTCCAGCAAACTGAGCCAAAATTAATACGAATTTTAGAGTTATGCATTCTAGTAGTTTCTGTTTGTCATCCTTCAGCCTTTATAGCTGAAAGTAAGGGTTTTTTTTAAAACACAAAAGCATTCCTGGTTTTAAATGAAGCTTTCAAAATAGAGACGGTACTGGCAGAACCATCCCATTGTATGATTTTTATTCTTACTTAGTATTTAAAGTCTTGGGAGTTCTCTATTCAGTTAAAGAAGGTAGATGGGGCAGAAGAGAGAACACACAGCTAACAATTTCTTAAGAATTTACAAGACCAGAATAGAACTGGTTTGCTTTCTTGGTGATATTTTGAACAGTCTGTTTTCATATTTCTTCTACCTGGACTTCAACAGATAAATTTTGCTTTATACTTAATAATTGGTTTTTGAAATCAGTGTAAATAAATAACTTGGAACAGACTCTATTTACATAAAAAAACAGCAAAGCATTTAATAACCAAGGGTGTGCTGCTGACTACAACTTTCAGCACCTGTTAGCCAGCTCTCTTGGCTGTGTGCAGTATGTGTAACAGAGTGGGTAGCTGTCACCAATTGGTAAGATACAGAGAGTTAGCTATTGCCTGCTGCTATCCCCTCAGTGCTCTGGTTCTCAAAGTTTTGGAGTTTGCCAGAGTATTTTCTTTTTCTTGTTGACCAGCTCACAGCACATGAACGTGGCCATGTCAGAAAAGCTGTGGGTGACAAGGAATCAGTTTGGACAGGCGAACCATGACCACTGGAAATTGTAGTTCCAGTTCTATATCCAGACTGACAGCTAGACAGATAGGGCTCAAACAAATCTGTAGAAGCCAGATGCTACATGGTAGCAGTTTCCCTATGAACTTGATGCTTCAGTCCTATTCAGAAGGATTTGTAGAAGAGTACTGCTGACAAATAAATATAATTGCTAAAATATCTGAGAGGTGATAAGGACATTGCCACTCCTCGTCTAATCTTGTCATGGAAGCTTAAATAAAATGCTGAATTGTGTTTGCATAAAAAGACATAAAAGTTTTATTTGTGTAACTACTTCAAATTACTTGTTTTGAAGCTAGTTTTTTATTTTTGTTGGCAGTTTTATATTTTGTCTCCACTAGGAAGTCTGAGATGTGTTAATTTGGCTTCCTCTGTAGGTGATGACATAAGGGGGTTTTATACTTGGCATAAAGTTAGTGTTATTAAGCCAAATAGCATGAAACTTTAGAATAAAAGTTGTCTCCTCTGTCTTAAGGTATGGCCCTTGCATCTACTTGTCAGCTTCTACTTGTTCAGTTGTATTGCTGTTTTGTTCCATTCAGAGCAGTGTTTGAAATTGCTTTCAGGAGGAATCAAGTTTTAGTAATAAAAGACTCATAGTACAAAGTAGCATATGTGGAATGAATGCAGTATTATCACACTGCATGAGGAATAAATGTGCTCTTCCTTGTAGATTCAATTTTATCATAAGGTAAATTCTTGCCTGGGAATTTCAGGTCATTTTAAGTGTCCCTATTTAAGAGACAGTAAATAAGGAAGGAGTGTAAATGAGACTGTTACTGTGAGATTTGCTTTTCTAGACTATTTGGAAGTATGAGGTGAAGCATCATGGACATCTTTAAGAAAAAATACAGTTCCAAATAATTACTGCTTTGTGGTGTTCCTCATTGCTTTGTGATATTCTGATGGTGAATGATGTTCCAAATATAAAGGAGCAGTATCTGTATGATGTTGCTGGTACCGTTCTTATGTGGGACAAGTATTTTGTATTGCTATTAAACAAAACATCAGACGATATGTAAGTCAAGTCTGAAACAAATCTGCTGAGGTGATTGGTGAGACTGTTTGGTAGGGTCTTAAATTTTTAACACTTAGAGTTACAGTTCATTTAGTATACTTCAAGATTTTTCTGTTTCGGTGAAGGTGAGGCTAAATACTGAGATTACCTCATGGGAAAAGGAGGTAGTTTTAGGTATACTTCAAAATACATGTATAAAGGAAGGCAAAGGTACAATAGTACATAATATCTAGCAATCTTATATTGTAAACCTTAGTTTCTTAAGAGATTCTCTAGGAAATATATTTTTAGTGTCATGATGCAAGTAGAGCAAAAAAGGTAAAAGAAGTACACTGTATTTATTTATAACAAAGTTTATTGTTAATGATAGTTACTGCTGGGTTATGAGGAAATTTAATTGTAAGTTAAAGAATATTGTGTGTGTTGCCAATTTGCTTTTTATTTGGTGCCATGTGAAACTTGGTTTCCGAAGCAGCTGCTCTCACTTCTCAGCAGAGCGTGCTCCTTGAGAAGAAGGTTTCAGATCATTAGAATTCTTTCATTATGGATAAAAGTTTTATGCAATAAATTGTTATGATTCAAAATTCTTGTAGGTAACTGTTAGTAAATAGGCAATCAGTTTATAAGGGCTTTTTTGCCATTTGTCCAATTGCACATTTGAGCAGTAGATTGGAACAGTCTTTTTCTTCTGTGTGATTTCTTGATTCTGATTTGGTAAAAAAGAAAAAAAGTGTAAATTCAGCTTGCTCTTCCTGATTATAGGACATGAGAATTAATCCGATGCTTGAGTTCTTGCCTAGCCTATAATTATTTCTTTTAATTATAATTTGATTCGGTATGGGAGTTCATTCCAAAATTGCCTGCATGTCTCTAGGTACAAACAAGCAAACAAACAGAAATGCCAGAATAAGTACAGGGTTTATTGCACCTGGAGTGCCTGCTCTGGGGAAGTGAAGTGGCTTGGCCGTGAAATCTTTGTTGTACGTGCTGCTTCAGTTAATAGGTACAGGGAGGCGAGACCATGCTGCAGTCATCAGCCCTTGGTTAGCTCATATTTTTAAGGCAGCACTTTAAGTGAACTAGTTGAAACTAAAGCACAAAAATTTTATGATTTCTGCACTTCTTAGTGCTTTTTTTGAATCATTTATTGAATACTTTATAAGTGTTTTTTGCTCTAAGGTTTGAGAAAAAGGATTATTCTTTTTCTTCAACCTTGAAAGGAATTAATAGCTATAAATGATTTAGAAAACAGTCTTTGGCTCCTGAATAAAAGTAGTTAACTTGAAAGGAGTGGACCAAAAGCTTTAATTTGGGTATGTATTAGCTAAATTAATCTATTACTTAGTTTACGAAATTCTCTGATAACATAGTGGCCTAAAGCTTATTTATGTTTATACTCCATTTCTCACATGATGGATTTAAATCAATTCTACATCAGGTTAATAAATATATAGGTAAATGTCATATATAGCCTTAAGTAATCAAGGCTGTCTCTGACAACAGAGAATGTATGTAGTCATGCATGAATGTCTGTTGGGAGAAAAGGACAGGAACAAGTTAAGCTGATAAAAGAGATGCATTATAGAAAATGCAATTTTAACAGCATTGAGGACTTGTTCTTTTTTTTTCTTAGTAGCACAGCATTTTGTTTCCAGCAGTGGCAAAAAGGAGATTGTTTTTAGGGAGAGATCACAGTCTGAGCACTTATACAGCCTTGACATTCAGAATTGCTGTATTATATTGGGGGATACAATTCTGATTAATCCTTTCTGTGTTTGCTTATGCATGGGATGATGAATTTCACATAACGTTTGAGGATAGAGGTCATCTGGCTCAATCAAGACCACCTACAGCCAATTGTTCAGGACAGTGTCCTGGTAGCTTTTGAGTATCTCTAAGGATGGGGACTCCCCAGCCTCCCTGTCTCAGTCACTCTCACAGTCAAAAAAATGTTTTGTGAAGGAGGGAATCTCCTATGATTCAGTTTCTGTCCACTGTCTCTGTCATCTTACTGAGCACCACTGAAAAGAGCTGTCTCCATCATGCAGATTGATAAGGTCCCCCTGAACCTGAACTTTCTATACTCTAGGCTGAATTGGTCCTAAAAAGGATCCAATCCATTTTTAAAGGTGCTGTGTGCCTTTACAATCTCTACTGGCTGCAATTTCATTGGACATTGTATGAAAAAACATCTACTGCCTATTTGTGTTCTGCTTTTTTCTATTATTTGGTATATAACTGAATTTTCTACGTGGGCTCTATGTGCCTTAGTAATTATGCAAAATTCCATAATTTTTGTTCCTCTGCCTCTCCTCCAACCCTCTTCTTAATTTAGGTGACCCAAGATTTAAAAGTACTAATTTCTTTTCTGCTGAAAATGACCCGTTTTGCAAGTTTCATGTTCTTTCTGAAATAGAGACATTTATCATATAATCTGTTTTCTGTTTGCAATTAATTAATTATCAATTTTCTTTTACAGAGTTTGGCAAAACACAATAGGAGTAACATTGGAACAGAAGGTGGCCCTCCTCCTTTTGTACCTTTTGGGCAGGTATAGTGTAGTTCTATTTGTCGCTTCATAAAAGTACCTGTATTATGATATCTGTGTACCTTGTTCCAGTTAGGTAAAGGCTGTCAAATACCTTAGATCTTGATAACCTGGATATAAAAAACGTGCCTGGTAAAAAAAAAAAAACAAAACTGTGTTAATCCTGTCTCTTTTTTGTGCCAGTTTCCTGTAACGTTTTTCCTCTCAATTTCAAACTTAACTTTAATTAGTGTGTGGAGCCGTGGAGCCTTTGATTTTGCTGGTGAGATTGTGTAGGCACTTATGCAGTCCCTTCTTAAATGCCAAAGCATTTGTCAAGGATCAGCAAATTTTCAAGAATCATTGTGATTGCATCATGATGTCTAACCTACGTGATCATATTCTTTATCTGAGGGTCTGCTACTCTAATGGAATAAAACTTTGGGTGGGTGTTTTTCAAATGAGAGCAGGCAGAAGAGTAATTAAACATTTCTTTTGCTTTTTCAGAAATGTGCATCTTATGTGCAAGTGGATAGCAGAGATCTTGATCGCAGAAAGACTCTGCAAATGACAAATACTGTAAAACCTGTTGCGGACAATGATGAGTTTGAAAAGCAGAGAACAGCTGCTATTGCAGAAGTAGCAAAGAGCAAAGAGGTTAGAATGCATGTGTTGCAGCATTTTACTTACTGTGATTGATCTTTTCTTGTCAAGTATTTATCTCTTAAATGACAAATGCTTTCTAATACTTGCTTGCATATAATTCTGCTCCTGCATCTTTAAAAAGATGAATCAGGTTTAGAGTCCTTTTCAATTGATGGCTATGTTCTTATTTTAATAAAGCTAATAAATGTATCATAATGTTTTATTGTAGATAAGATTTTGCTACCACTGTTAAAAAATGAGGGATGTACAATTTTACTAATAAGATTTAAGTAATAAATACAGGTTATCAATTTTCATCTGTTCTTTTTAATTCTCAAAACCCCCATAATTTGCTGAAATCAGTCTGAAAAAATAGTTGGAAATTTAGTTCTAATGTGTCAGGTTTTTATGTTCTCCTTTGGTCTTCTTTTTAGTTTATTTCTCAAAGTGCTTAGTAAGTTGTAACAGCTAGAATTATATACCCTTTTTACAACCTCATTTGGGCACAGGGGGAAAAAACTCCTGACTAATAAATTAATCTTTTTCTCTATGTGTGTGAATTAGTGCTTTATTTGTTGACCCAGACCAAAATCAAAAAAACCTCAACCCACTGCAACAAACATTTCTACTTTTTCTACTAGCTAAATATTTTCATTATTTCTGTTTGCTGAAATGTTATTTTGTGCTTATCTAAAGACCAAGACATTTGGAGGAGGTGGTGGTAGTAGCAGAAGCAATCTCAGTGTGAGCGCTGGAGGGAATCGAAACAGGGAACTGTTCCAGAAAGAGAAGATAGCAAAACCAGAGGGGAAGAATGAAGGTGTCTACCGAGAACTGGTAAGATGGAAGACTTTAATGGCGTCTTGAATGTGTAAGATTAAAAACAAAACCCCAAATATAACAAGAAAAAGATCAAAATACCTTGAGGAATGATGAATTTCCTTTCAATTAATTTTGAGGTCTGCTTAGCATACTTACGGTGCTTTTGTACCTTACTGAGATAACTATGAGTTTCACTGTGATTCTGGGCTAAACATTTATTCAGTAACAAATATGTGTCTCAGAGGTTAGATTCCATTAGGCTTGGGATTTTGTGGGTTTTTTGTAGGGTCTTGATATGGCTATTTTTGAACCTGTAGACAGAGTATATCCATGAGGTTCCAGTTAAGAATGTTTTTGATGGCAGCTGTTGAAGTAAATGGGTAACTGGTATGATTTTGGTGCAGGTGCAATGTTATTTTCTGTACTTAATGCTTTTGATTCCTGTTTTGACTTTTTGTCATCATGCTCTATGCTGTTTGGAATAACAGAGCCTGCATTTCTGCACAAATAAGTTGTTTGCATTTCTTTGCTTTCTTCTGTAAAACCTCTAGCCAATTATGTTTTATCCATATTTTAAGAAGTAACTGGGTTTTGCGTTGTCTGCAAAAGCTTTGAAGGGGTTCAAATTGGAACAGATGGCTAGTTTTGATGCCCATATTATTTTGACATATTTCTTTTAGTTTTCATATAGACTAGGAGAATTTGTGCTTGAAGGCCTGTAGTAGTAGAACTGGAAATTAATGAATTAAAAATAATACTACTAAAAAAATATCCCTTGATTACCTGGTTCTTTTGAGCTTATATGCAAAGGTTTTATATAAAACTAAAATATTTATAATAAACAAGAAATATTGTTTCAATTAAAAATAAAAGAAAAATTAATGTAAAATCTGGTGTGTTTACAGAGTGTTGTATTTATTATTTTTGTTTTTACCTCTTATTTCAGGTTGATGAAAAGGCTCTAAAACACATAACAGAGATGGGTTTTAGCAAAGAAGCAGCAAGACAGGCACTTATGGATAACAGTAACAGCCTAGAGGCAGCATTAAATTTTCTTCTGAACAACAGTAAACAGAAACCCATTCAGGGACCACCACCTAGAGGTAAATCTTGCAAAGAGATGCTTTAAAACTGTTTACAAACCAAAAAATTTGTGTAGGATGGATTACTAATGTAGTTATAGAAGAGCATATTTGCATGTTTTCTTCCTGCAAGTTAGAATGCATTGTAAACCTGAAAGCAAATCCCTAAGAAAGACTTCTGTGTATTACATTCTTGTCAAAATTTGAGTTGGAAGTCAGATGTTTAATTGGCCTTAAATGGGAAATGTGTATCCTAGAATCACAGAAGAACATGGGTTGGAAGGGACATTAAAGACCATCTTATTCCAGCTCCCAGACAGAGCGGCCACCCACTAGACCAGGTTGCTCATGGCCCCATCCATCCTGACCTTGAACACTTCCAAGGACAGAGCATCCACTGCTTCTCTGGACAACCTATTCCAGTACCTCATCACCCTCATAGTAAAGAAATTTTCCATCCCATCCAATCTAAATCTCTCCAGTTTGTAGTTTAAAATTGTTCTCCCTTGTCCTATCGCTGCCTTTCTATTACAAAATTTTTTAAAGACAGAAAATACAAACATTTTGTAAAGCAAATGAAGGCATGTTTGCGCTTTTTAATTTTTATTGCCCATTCACAAAAAGCCTTTCATGCTTACAGGTAAGGGGAAGGGCCGAGGCCGAATAAGACCTGAAGATGAAGAAGAACTAGGAAATGCCAGACCATCTGCACCAAGCACACTGTTTGATTTCTTGGAATCCAAAATGGGTACTCTAACAGTAGAGGGTGAGTTACTGAAATTAATGCATCTAGAACAAATGTTGGATAGTGTAGGTAGAATTATTCTTCCTAACTCTAGTCATCCAAAAGTTGATTCCCAGAACTTTCTCCACAGTCAGTCATCAAAAAAACAGAGTGCTTGGAGAATTATTCCTCTCAAGAAAGGTCAAATAAGTTTCTCAGTGGTGGTTAGATGTCTAAAAGTCAGTAATTTGAAGTAAGATGACATAAACCACAATTTGTTAATCTAACTGGTTTCTTCCTGAATCATGAATCTTTATTTATGGCATCATAAGTCTTGACTGTATTTATCAAAAATCAAACTATTCAAAGAAATAACTTTTTAATAAACCAGCATTCTGCATTAGCTGATTCAATTTTGTAAACTGGTCGGGTAATGAATATAACCACATTTTCATAAAGCAGATATAGGGTATGCTATTTGAGATATTTCTTGGCAACTCATTTTACTTACCAAAGATGCACTGGATTTTTTACAATGAGCAGAAATGAAAACAGTGGTAGTGGTTTTGGCTTACTGCAAGCATTGATTTTTCTTTGGATACATTTTGTGCTTATATTGAGATATTACAGAAGGCTTTTATGTTTGTCTGAAAGACATTTAAAGGAAAATAAAAGAAATAATCCCTGTGGGGTATATACATTTCTTATTGTCAGTGTTTTTGTAGTAAGTAGGTAATAGTAGTTTATCAAGACTCTTGAAATGAGTGAATTGCCTTTTTTAAAATGATACTACTGATTGCTTAGGGATACTTATATGATCCTTTGGATTTAGTGCATGTATGTAGACAATAAAGCATAGTGTTATGTGAGTAAAAAAGCAGATATATTTATTACATTTACTTCAGTTTCTAATCTTTGATACTGTGTTTTAAAGATAAATGCAGATCACTTTTGTGAGTTTTTTTTCCTCTTAAATGAAGATAAAAGGATTCCATAAATGTTGTAAGAAGAAAAACATAATTCTATTAAAATTTTTAAAGGTTTTATACTCCTTGAGTTACCGGAGATTCTGCCATATTTCCTAGCATGGCACACAGGGTTTTTGCTTTTATGGTTTTTATCACTATGTTGGTTTTTCTCATTTTATCTGAGTAATCAATATGTAATCCAGTGTACTATTCCTGAACCATACTTTCCTGAAAAAAACCGAAACCTAACTTATTAGCATTTTTGAAGAGTTTGGAAAGTGTTCTGATTATTTTGTGAAATTCTTTTCAATCTTTCTACTTTCCTTTTTTCTGAAAAAATAGATGTACATTGTAAGGCTTTGAAGTGGTTGCTTAGTTTCATGTTCTTAGCTTTTATTTTTCTTACTGAGTATAGCCCATAGGATTGCATCTCTGTTCCTATGCCAGGTTGTAGTTTTGCTTTCAGAGACTTTTAAGTAGATATTTCAGGAAATACATAAGCGTATATATTTTTTACTTTCAAAAGTAATTTTTTCCTTGCTAAATTTGAGAAAAACTCTGCAGTCTGATGAATTCAAACACATCCTTAAAATCATATATTGAAAGTTAATTTTCTGCCGTTTTATTGCCTCTGCCTTTGAAAAGAATTTCAGTTAAATTCTTAATTATTAGTTGTCTTAAATTCCATTCAAACTGAGATGACAGGGGTTTTAAAAGTATTTGCTGAGTGATCTATCTGCAGTGACCATACTTAGCACTGTGGACTCTTCAGTCATGAAGTCTGCATCCAAATGTCTGCACAAAACAGGGGATATATATATATATATATGTAACTCGTACCTCCTAAATTTAATTTGATCCTGTCATCTATGAGAAGTAGAGAAACGTAGTTTCACTTAGAATTAGAAAAGTATTTGGTCAGAATTGAAAGGCACATTGGACAAACTGATCGAAACAACTCAAATATGTAATGTTACAAAGCCAGGAGTGTCTCTTCATTGATTTTCCTGCACAGTAATACACTAAGGAGTGCCCAGGCTGGCAGGTTTTTCTCCATTTATATTCACCAAACAGTGTGCTGTACTACATATAAAAGAAGATAGATTGTTCTGCAGTATTTCTGGCACCTTGCTGTCCTGCATGGTCTCTAAAATCTCATATTGTTTTTTGAGAAAGGTATTGAGAAAGACAGGGGTTTTTATAGGGACAGTGGTTTTGAATATATGAGCAAGTCTCAACTATTATGTGTTTAGTGTATGATTAGGAGCAGATGATTACCTGGGATGGCTATATTTAATATTAAATATTAAATATTTCATTATTGCAAGCATTAAAGTCCTACACACTTGAGGCAGAGTGTAATTCCTTCTAAATGACTGGAAGTCGTTGGACAATCCAAAAAGCAAAATGTGGTTTTGCTGAACTGTTTTTCAATATTTTTTAATCCTGTACACCACTTTTTCTTCAAAATCTTATGTGATCTGGGGAAAGTGTCTTAAAAAAGAATTGTTTGTCTTTTCAAGTACACAGAAGATTGATTTGCTTTGTTCATCCCTCCTTGTTTTTCTTATCTACTGTTTCTAATTACACCTGAAACCTTAGTAGTGTGGAGAATTTCTAAATTCACTTCTGGCTGGGTGGTTCTATTTCTGAACAGGAGCTGCAGAGCTGTTGTTGAATTTTTTCTTTGATTTGGTACTTTTTCATACTTGCATTTAGACCAAGTAGAAAAACATTTATGAGTTGAAATACCTTTGTATTTTTTAGGAGGTACTTATATTCCTTTTAAAAGTGAAAACAGCACACTAAGTTTCTTGTTGTTTGCTTTTTTTTTTTTTTTTAAGAAGTTACAAGAAAGCATGTTAGTGTTTTGCCCCATAAATGATATCTTGTGATGTTTTTATGTTTTATCTCCTCTTTTCCATTAAGGAAATATTGTTTTAAGTCATTACAGTTATCAAAAGTATTAAATATCTGACTCCATGATCTGCTAGCTCTTTAATTGTAAAACACAGCATGCTTTAAACATTATTTAAATGAAATGCAGAGAATTAAAACAAACAATATCCTTAACTTTAAACTGCATGTTTATTTATTTATTTATTTATTACTCTGAATAGTTGGTGGCTCCTACAAAAGTATTTCTGTGTTGAAATTAAGTAATTTGAATTTTGGCAAGAGAAACCTCCTGACTGCAAGAGATAACACAAATAGAAGACAAAATTGCTTTCAATTAGCTGCCTATGCTTGCACTTAGTTAATTTCTGCTACTGAACACAAAAGATTTTTTCCATTAATCTCCTTGTTGTTTTCTTTTGTTATGAGGAACAACTCATCTATCTTTGGCAGCTTAAATAAGTAAACACAAGGATTATCAGAGAGAATAAGATGATACCAAGAGCTCTGGCTATAGTATTAATGAATAATGAACTTTATTCTTTATCTAGTCCCAAATAAATTAAAGGTTTGAAATAAATTGGTAATGCAATACAATGTAATTAAAAATACTTGTTTCATTTTGTGGTCACACAATTTATTTGAATATCTGGGAGTGAGGGAGCTTGGGGGGGGGAAAACAGTGTGACTTTTTGGAGTTAAAAGAAGTTTGTAACATTTGAAATCTGCCATGCAGTAGCCATGTTTTCAACAAGCAGGGAATGCTATGGACAAGAGATCCAAATTGAATAATAGCCATGTTTCTTATTCAGCATTTCTTCTAAAAATTGAACTTTAGTCAGAGCTAATTGTGACTATCAAGAAAATCACTTTTATTTGTTGTACTGGTATGTTAGCATTGATGATATATGTTACAAGGCTTGTACTTTTATTTTGTCTTTAAATGCAAAAGGGACAAATATAGTAAATTTCATACATTTTAAAGAATAATAAAAATTATCAGTTTTTGTTAGTCCTTTAATTCAGTTAGTTAAAGTTTGTAGTAAATACAATGCAAAATGTTTTGGATTTTTTTGTTCACTTCTTTATTATAACTCTTCTCAGTTTGTATTTGGTTTGTTTCAACAGAAACATGCACTCAGGTCCCTGTTCCTCAGTGTTGCTACATTTTAGAAAGAATTGATATTGATTTAATTTGACAAAGCTATTGGGTAATGGGAATTTTACTTCATGACATGAAGTGTGTGCAAATGTATCACTAATTATCTTATAATTTTTAAATCTTTTGGTCAATACAAGATGGAACATGCCCTGGAGGTAGCTGTCTCAAAGATATACTTCCATACAGTTACATAAAAGTATTAGTTACATAAAAGGTAGCTGTCTCAAAGATACACTTCCATACAGTTACATAAAAGTATTCAGTCTGAGAGGAGAAACCCAAAACATTGCCAGCAGTGTGGGAGGGCCATGCTCATTGAATTTAGCCACATTATTAAACATGATAAAATCCACAGGAGAGGACCACAGGAAGCTGTACTTTTTAAATTCCATTGTGCATTGAGCAGTGCTTTATGAATTGTGTTGGCTGGGATTTCCAAGTGCAGCAGGTCCTGCTGGTTCCTTGTAATCAGGGGAATGTGATTGGTCCTGTAGGGTCCTCTTGCGTCATCGCTTACAAAGGCCAAAATGAGTAGAGTGAGTGAGTGAATGAGTGAGGGTTCCAGGCTGACAAACGCTACTTGTCATCTCAGAACTTCTGAGATGATTTTTTCCAGACCATGTTCCCAAACCTCTGGTTGCAACTATGGTGACTGGGTTAACCTATCCCACTGTTGGAGAGTAGCTTACTACATCTTCTTGTTAAATGCTAAATTAATATTTGTTACAGCCCTGTAGGAGGCATTACTTTTCTGGGAACAGTTGCTAATGGTTTGTTGGATGTGAGGCAGGAAGTAGAAGCAGCTGTGGTAGACAACTTGTGAATGGGATCCCTTGATGCTTTTTTTGGTCCTTATTTCTCATAAAGAAAATTTAGAATCCCTTCACTTTTTGGTGATCAGACCAGACAGCACAAATACACAAAGAACCAGTATTATTATAATCTCCTGGCTTTTTTTGTTGACTACTGTTGACAAAGTAACATTTACTGTTACTTGGCTGTTTCCATTTGCAAGTGACTTGTGCTTGAATGTCAATCAATCAGTTAATGTGCCCTGCTCATTTAAGGCTGCTGTGTATGGTGCAGTCCCCAGGAAAGCTTTTAGCACAAGAACTGCACCTCTATAAAAAACAGAAGTTTATGTGATTTTGCATGCCTTAGGCTTAGACTAAAAAAACTCAGGTGTTTCATGTCAGCCTTTGTATGTCACAGTAAAGAGACCTAGAAAAAAATACCATGTTCACTGTTTTGAAATTCCCTAGTCACTTTACCTGCTGTCTAACATGTAGTATTATTTTAACTTTCCACTACTATTTTTAAAAAAATTAATCTGTAATCAAAGGATGCAACACACTTTCAAATCAGCTTGTTGCTTTTTTGTTATGATCACATTGTCTTGTGTAGACAATAGCTAAAATTACTCATTATGTGTTATGAAATTGAATAGAAATTTCAGTAAACTTTTGAATTATAGAAGAATATATCTGTGTTTTGAGTTTTCCTTGAGGCTTTAACTAAACTTTAACTGCTTTGCATGCATTTTTGTATAGAGTCCTTGTACCTTGTATGTACTAAGTACTGTCACTACCCATCTCAGCTCAGGAAATGTTTATTTATTTAGAAAAAGAGCAAATGACAGCCCTTAAGAGGAAAAGTTTTGAGTTTAAGTCAAACCTAATATCCTGCCATCTAAGAAAGTATTACCATGCCCAGTCTAGTCATGAACCCATTCCTATTTTTTTTTCTGTTGGAGCAGACTTTAATTAATGTTACAGAATATTAAATAAGATTATTTATAAGTGAATTAGGTTATCATTTTATACGCATTTTTATGTAATGGTGTGTACAAGGGAGTAAACATTCAGGGGTCATTGAACTGTTCAGTCATTTTGTGTGTAATTAACATTAGGAATAGACCTAAGAGCTTAGGTTGGGCATAGGAAGAGTGGAAGCCTGAGCATTTTACTACTAGAAGAAAAGAGGTATAATTAATTTGGAAGTTAAATCTTTCTAGATTATAAGAAGTCTGTAAGGTTGGTATTGTACAGAAGTGGAAAAGTGTAATGAAGCTATTTAGTAAAAAGTTACAGATGTAAAGACAAACAGTATTGTTAGGTCTCATTTGTAAAGAAAAAATAAATAGCTACTTACTTTAAAGGTGTTATTCTAACAAAAAATTAATTATACAAGATTTAAAGGAATCTTTGCATTTTTAAAAAGAAAATGCATATTTATGAAACTCTTGTTTCTGAGTAGTATATATTTACATGTAATGCATTAAAAATGTGATGGGTTTCAGAGTAATATATTATAGAGTAAAATGTATTTTAACCAAGATTATGTTCAAGCTAAGCCTTATATTAGTTTATGCCATGTTAAAAAACAAAAACACTAAGTAATTTTAGTAAAGCAAATGTGACTTCTGTAAGTTTTGCTACATCAAATATATGTAAAAATTGAGCTAGATTCTTATTGGGCAATTTAGTAAATTAAATTGATAAAAATTCTGTGAGCTACTACTAATCATGTGGTGCTTGAAAGGTTTTTTATAAAAAAATAAACCAGGTATAATTTACATTTTAATTTTAACTTGCCATCTTGCATGTAATTATGAAAGTTGATTCATTCGCTGTCAGGTATTAGCGTTCATTGTTTCTAGTGGTAACATTCCTTTCCATGGGAATGTGTGAGAGCCTGGCTGCACAGTCTCACAAGGCCCATGCACACACCAGGCTCATGGACACAAGCAAGAAAATGGCACCTTTGCAACCGCCCACATAGCACAAAATTGCTCATATAAACATGAATCCCTTTAATGGGTTTATGTTTTCCTTTTCCATCAGATCTAAAGTCTGCTGGCAGATCTCATACCCAGCCACCAGCACGCACACAGCCATGTCAGTCTGTCCTGGCCAGGAGACCCCTGACCTGTGGTACCCACTTTTCCTCTGGCCCAACTTATTGGCTGCTACAGCCTGGAGCTCGTAGGGGGTTACATGGATGTACTTTATACAGCTCTGGCCACTGTGTGAGCCCAGACCTGGAGTCTCCCTGGCAGATGGACTTCGAGACCCATGGTCTTTCCTGTGTTCATGGTCTCTTTCACTGTTCCTTGTCCCAGGTACCAGCTTATCCTCCCTCAAATTTGCCAGTTTAAAAACATGTTCCCTCTCATACACGACAGAGAATTTAGAAAGAGAATTTAATAAGGAGATGAGACAGGTTACAGTGATCACATACAGGACTGTATTGACCAGGAACCTACTTATTTGCAGCTCTCCTGTTTAATCTCATTTCTTCTGTATTTTCCCCTGGCTTCATCTTCATTTCTCCCCTCCTTTTGCTTTTCACCTAAAGAACCCCATTAAAAATTTCATGTTTGCCTAAAAAGCTCATAATTCCATAAGAAGTTCCACAGATATCCACAGCTCCCTTCCTCTCCAGCAGGCCATAGCATGTTTCCTCTCTTTACTTATATTCATGATAATCTTGTCTTTATTCTCATCAGTTAGGAGTTCTGGTTGAAGCTCTTAAAGGTGATGCTTGAGAAGGTCCTTTTATGGCTCACTGATCCGAGTCTCCAGAGTCCTGGGCTTTGGTACTATTCCTGTTATCTACATTTTGCCAGCTCTGCTGCTGTTATCACTTCTGATTCTTGCCTCTTCTCTTTTATCCTGAATAACTATTAACAAAATATTTTTACAGAAAGTTTCAATTCAGATTAGAAGTATTCCCTTTTCCTCCTCGTTTTCCTCTCTCCTCCTTTCTCCACCTTGGAATTCTGTTTTTCTTAAAGGGCTCTTACTCAAGTGGGTTGTCCATAGGGAGGAGTGAGTAGTCTCTTGGAAATTTATGCCTGGCTTTTCTCTTGTTCATAGGTGTTTTGGTTTTAAGTACAGCCCAGAGTACTGTATATTTTCTGATAATTGGGAATTGCAGTTCAAATGTCTTCCTTTGTCTTGTCTGGTAAATTCTCTGTGTGTACCATTCCATTTCCATGTCACAAAGGTGCATACATTTCTGAAGAATACTTCTGCTTTATCAGAGTCTGAAACAGTATTTTTAAAATGTATTTGTGTGAAATATGTTAATTGAAATAATTTTTTCCTTTGTAGAACCAAAATTGCAATTTCAGCCAACACATCAAGTACAGCACAAAGTTATGAATACAGAACAGAATGGAATCAAAGAGAATCATTCGAGACACGTTTCCCGCAATGACATGAGACAACCAAGGAATGAGAAACCTCCTCGTTTTCAAAAGGATTTTCAGAATTCAAGGCAGGCTTTGGAAAGTGGTGGGTTACCAAGAAACAGAGGTCCTGAAAGGCACAGCTCTTTAGAGCACTGGACAGATGAAAAAAATAAAAGTGACAGACATTATCCTAGAAATGACAGGTCAAAGGATTTGGGTTATCAAATAACCACTCACCAGAGTGATATTACTTTCAAAAAAAGGGATAACAACATGCAAAACAGAGTAGGAAAAGGAGTGTCTTTCTCAGAATTCAAGGAAAATTCTGCTGCTCAAGATGTGACAGACAACAATAACCAGAAACGTGGGAAAAGGGAAAACCAAACACACAATTCTGAAAATTTTTGTGATAGGAAGGCACGAACAATAAGTAATGAAGCCTTTATGGTAAAACGTGAGCAACATTTTGGTGTTAATAATGATTACCAAAATCCAAGTAGGACTGATAATTTTATTGCTGTACCAAATGGAGATACTGAACATCATCAGAAAGGAAGACGAGTAGGACCTATTAAATCGTCAGGACCCACTGTGATCCCATCTTTTGATGATAAAATGTTGTATTACAACACTGGTCCCAAAAAGAGAACTGGGCCTATCAAACCAGAGAAAATACTGGAACCATCAAGTCACATGGAGTATGGAAAAAGTTGGAGACCAGGGGATGAATGCTTTGCTCTTTATTGGGAAGACAACAAGGTATGCCTTTGCTAAGTGAGAACTATCACAAATTGTACCTCTCATGTTCTCTTATGCATGTGTGGGAGATATTTAGCACACTACCAGAGAGACATGGCCTTCATTCATAGGTGTGTAGTGTGCTTCTTGCCTAGCTCCATGCTCTGTTTTATGGTGTATGTCACTTGCATTCACTGCACAAAATTTTTAAGTCCCTAAATCAAGTCCTTGTTTCTGCTGTGTACATGGGGTTTAGGATGTCTTAAGCTCCTTACTGAAGCATTTGACTTCAGTGACGAAAATTTGAAGGGATGAATGTGGATCTTGGTGCCCATATTCTGTGCTGAGGAACAAACCCAGGATGCTGTGCTATCTATATCTATAATGGTAGATGTGTAATACCTTTTTCTGGAACAAGTCAGCACGCAACCTTTAGCAGTACAAAGAAAGAATAAAGTCTGCAGGAATGGGGCTGTAACAAGCCTGCCAGTTTTCTTTCAATCATTACAGAACAGAAACAGCAAAAGGCTTAATTTTGATTAGCACTTGTGTGCTATCAGCTAAAGAATTTGTGGACAAATTGATTATACTGCATGATAGATTTGTATTACTGATTTTTAAAAGTTTAAATACTTTATTTTCAGCTCTTTTCCCCATTAATGAGATTTCTCTTTCAGGAGGACATTTTGCTATCTTTTCCTTTGCTAAGAAAGTTTTAGGCTGTTTTCTTTGATTTGTCATCACCTGTTCAAGAGTTGTCTGCCACTCTTCATGGGTAGTTTCTTTGGGTTGTACCCCTTTCTGATAATCTGAGAACTACCTTAAATATTGTTGTTCTTTAAGTACATTTTATTCACACCTTTTTCTACTTTTTAAGGATTTAAGAATTTTTTGTTAAATTTATTATATTTATTATAAGTGTTTTCTTTTTTTTTTTGGTCTGCATTAGCTCAGTAGCATAACTTTATTTTTCTCTTTCTGCTGGTATGACTAAAACCAATGATAAACCATGTAGGATTTTTGGTAGTGGCAACCCATAGTCAGTTGACGCCCTTAAATAGGAATATGGAGCTTGAGTGGACGGATTAGTATGAAGTATAATGGCATATTACTGAATTGTTTCCTATTTTCAGAGTACTTGCATTACTCTGAAATGAGATCCTGAAATTTTTGAAAGTACAAATCTTACCAGATAAATACATATGACATAATCCCAGACTGTTACGTATTCAGCAGATTAGAAGGTGTGTTTTGGCAAGTAATTGGTTTCTTGATAGTTTAAGTAAATGCTGCTACTCACTTCTAAGACAATTCTAAAATGTCATGATAAAATACAGTACTAAGCTTTACCATTTAGGAGGCAGTGATTTTTTTTTTCATTCAGTCAGATAAAATTGATTTAATACCTTCAAGAAAGCTATATTTGCATAAATGTAAAAAAAACAAGTTTTGTGTTTAGAAAAAGGACTTTATGAAGAGGCAGTTTTATCATAGTTTCATCATATTTTTATCATGTTTTATTGTGTGATAACATAGGTATGCAAGTACACACATGCAAGCCATATCAGTATATGGCTAATAAGCACTTACAGATGTCTATTTTAAGTAAACATCTTTCAATAGCATTTCTCTGTATACAGCAGTATTTCTGTTAGTGATGAATTTGTTCTGCTTTCAGGGAGATGAAAATGGGTCTTTTAAATGCTCAGTCTACTTAAATAAGCTGTGTATCTTCTCAATGAGTACTCTAAATACATTCTGCCATGTCCTTGGAGTCTGCCATGTGGAATTTTAAGATATCTGGTTTCATATCTGGTACAAATTTAAAACAAAATATAATGCTGACTAAGACTAAGTATATATACAGACACAGAGAGACATATATGAAAAGGAAGTTTTTAAGTATTTGTGATATTTCTGGTTGTATTTTGTGACCTTTGAAAATTTCTCTTTTAAGTTCTACCGGGCAGAAATTGAAGCTCTCCATTCTTCTGGGACAACTGCTGTTGTTAAATTCAGTGATTATGGAAATTATGAAGAGGTGCTTCTCAGCAACATCAGGCCTGTTCATGCAGACACATGGGTATGTGATAACAAATTGTATTAAAAAATATAAACTACATAGTCTGTACAAAATATGTAACTCTTAACTAATTAATGCCTACTCATGCAAAGAATGCTACCTACATGTGTAGAAAAATTGTTGCAAAGTACACGCACAAAATCTCTGATTTTACTTGTCTATATGAAACCTGATAGACATGTATTACAATGTGGTATTCTTCCTGTATAATAAATTTCAATTGTATTGTTTGAAAATGAATAATTGATCTGTCAACCAAACAGTTTTATGCATGTTTTCTCTCTTAAAAGTTGTTACTTATTCTATTTAACCCAACTTTTTGTTTTATTTCATGTACATTGTATGTTGTTGTGTAAGGGTTAGGAAATAGTCATTTAAAACATATGTTCTGAAGCTTTTCACTACATGTGTATGTATGACTAAAAATACACATCTGTATCCCTTTATTTTGTATCATGATTTGCTTCTTGTTTCGATGATTTCTTCTTTGCCAAATATTGTAGTGGTCATGTATGCATCAAAATCTGTTTTATGAAGTTTAGAATGTATTAGCCTTATGGAAATTGGAAATTTTAAAAGGCTTTATTAGTGAATATCATGGAAGCAGAGATACATTTCAATTAAAAAAATATCAGGAATGCACAATTCTTTGCTGTTTACTCTTACTATAAAAGGCTACACAAAAAATATACATCTGCATTTTGATTCCTTTATGATGAGTTGACTGTGCTTATTTTAAGTTCTTACATTTGGGTCATAGAACCATGTTACTGCTGCTGCAGAGGCTGAACAGTCAGCTCCTGTTTCCCAGTGGTCTTTTAACAAGTATTGTTGCCTGTAGCTCTGAGCTGCCTCTGAGATGGCCTTTTTATACTTAAAAAGATACCTGAAACTCCTCCCAGCTGATGCATTGTTGTTTGTATGAAAAGTAACCCTTTATCCTGCCTTCTTTTTGTTCTACTAGCTGATCTGTAAGATGCTAGTTACTTACAGTATGATTGTATTATTTTAACCCTTTTTCTGGGTTACTAATCAGACTTTTCTTCATTTGATTACAGTTTTGAGGAGTGGCTTTTATTTTACTTTAAGCCACTGAATGTTAGCTCTCACAGTCTAAGAACTTGGCCTAGTAAGTTGATCCTGGTAGTGAGGTGCCGTTTCCTACTTGATCCTAGTAGTGAGGTGGTCATTTTCCCTGCCTCTTCTGCGTATGTCTGACCATGTGTTCTTCCTCATCCCTCTCCTCCCTTGTTGGATTGTCAGTCATGTAGCCACAGGATGAAATTGAATGAAATGGACCACATTTTTGTTCCCCCAGGTTGTCTTAGTTTATTTCAGAGTTAGTTTGTTGAAGCTGACCCAAGGGTGGCACAATGTATGGAGAGGCAATTCTGACAGTAAGTACCATAGTCTTGACATCATGCTGCATCCTGATTGAGTCATTGAGGCTTCCTCTGTTATTACTGGAGACAAAAGAGGAATTTCGAAGGACTTTCAGTCCATTCAAAAGTGAAAAATACCTTTCTCAAGGTTCTTTTTTCTCTCAAGGTAGCCTGGTTACATAAATTCAAACAATGACATTTCAGATCATTACAGTTACACAAGATAAATGCCAATCAACATCTTCACAGTAAACATCATTTTAATGAGTTGTTTTCTGACAAATTGCTCTTTTGCTGCTAGAAGGTCCTTGCAGCTGTAGGATATTTGTGGAAGAAAGTTGATTAGGACCTACCTCTTCAATTCTTTCTTTTTTGGGTGCTAAGCATAATCCTCATTATGCATTTGCAGTTCTTAATCACTCATTGATACTCAGCTTTGTCTTTTAAGCTGAACACCGTTGGCCATTTTTCTTTGTCTCAGTGTTCCTATTATATATAAATCTAGATAGCATGCACAAATGCAAAATGAAGTTATAATGCTGCTTAGTTCTTTGACTTAAATTTCAAGTAACTTGGGTGTATTTCCTCTTTACAAGAGAACAAAACAGACTTTAAACTGACTTCAATAATTACTTTTCTTTCACTGATCAATGCTATTGGCCCCAAGGAGCATATATTTCTGGAAATATTATGCTGATTTTTATTTCAGTTGTTCCACATAATTTCCAGATAGCTAAGTAAAGTCCCTTTTGCAGGTGCTTGGGTCCATCAATACTTTTAAACATCACCTCCTAAAGGCACTGGAGCAGGCAATTCCCAAAAGTCAGAAGTCAAGCTGGCGAGGCAGAAGGCTGGCTTGGCTGAACAGCAATCTTCTCTTGGAAATATAGCAAAAAGGAAGGTGTATGCCCAGTGGAAGCAGGGTCAGGTGGCATAGGAGGAGTACAGAGATGCTGCTTGCCACTGTAGGGAGAAAATTTATTCAACTGAAACTCAGTTGGAGTTGATGCTGCCAGAAGTGTGGGGGGCGATAAAAAAGAGGGTTTTTTCAAATATATTAATGGCAATAGGCAGTGTAAAAATAACATCAGCCCATTACAGGATGAGGATGGTCTCCTTACAAACAGGGACAGGAACAAGGCAGAGGTGTTTAAGCCATTCTTTGCCTCCATCTTCAACATGGGTGATGGACCAAGGGAGCCTCAGTGCCCTGAGCTGGAGAACTATGACTGAGAGAATCATCAACTCCCAGTTTACTCTGGAATTGTGTGAGATCTGCTCATCCAGCTGGATCTGTACAAATCTATGGAGCATGATGGGATTCATCCAAGAATCCTCAAAAAACTGGCTGATGTAATCACAAAACCTCTCACAATGATTTTTGAGTGGTCTTGGTAATCTGAGAGGTCCCAGCTGACTGGAAGCTGGCCAGCGCTCTCCCAGTTTTCAAGGAGGTCAAGGAGGAGCCTGGAAACTACAGACCTCTCAGTCTCACTTCAGTGCCTGGTAAAATAATGGAAAAGATTATTCTGGGGGATATTGGAAAACACCTGGAGGCCAATGCACTCATCAGTCACAGCCAGCACAGCTTTGTATGAGGAAAGTCCCGCTTGTCAAACCTGATTTCCTTCTATGACAGGGTGGCCCACCTAACTGACATAGGAAAGACAGTTGATGTAATTTTTTTGGATTTCAGTAAAGCTTTTGATGCTGTCTTTCACAGTATGCTCCTGGACAAAATGTCCAGCCCACAGCTTAACAATCACGTTATGTGGTGGGTGAGCAGCTGGGTCTCAGGTCAGGTGCAAAGGGTTGTAGTGAACAGGGTGACATCAGAGTTTTGGTGACTGGTCACTAGTGGGCTTCTGCAGGCTTCATACTCAGCCCCTGTGCCCTTCAACATCTTCATTAACGACTTAGACATAGGTCTCAAAGGAATAAGTTTACTAATGGCACCAAACTGGGAGCAGCTGTCAACTCCCTTGAGGGCAGAGATGCTCTTCAGAGGGACCCAGACAAATCAGAGGGCTTGGCAGTCACCAAATTTATGAGGTGTAACAAGGACAAGTGCTGGATTTTCCACCTTGGATGGGGCAACCCTGATGATGTGTGTACACTAGGTAATGAGGGGCTGGAAGCAGTGCTGCAGAAAGGGAGCTGGGGATCCTGTCAGTGGCAAGTTGAGTCATCACTGTGCCCTGGCAGCCAGGAGAGCCAACTGTGTCCTGGGGAGCATCAGATACAGCATCATCAACCACTCAAAGGAGGGGATTGTCCTGCTCTGCTCTGCGCTGGTGTGGCCTCACCTCGAGTGCTGTGTGCAGCAATGTGGGAAAGATATTAAAGTATTCGAGAACATCCCGAGGAGATCAGCAGGCAGGGTGAAGGGCATTGAGGGGAAGCCTTGTGAGGAGTGGCTGAGGTAATTGGGTTTGTTCAGCCTGGAGGAGACTGAGGGCAGACCTTGTTGGGGTCTTCAACATCTTTATGAGGGGAAGGTACCTATGTCTTCACTCCTGTGACCAGTGACAGGACCCAAGAAAGTGGCATGAAATAGCATGATTCAGGGGAGGATATCAGGAAAAGGTTTTACACCCAGAGAACACTGGAACAGGCTCCCCAGGGAAGAGGTCACAGCACCAAGCCTGACAGAGTTCAAGAAGCATTTGCACAGTGCACTCATGCACATGGTGTGACTCTTGGGATGTCCTGTGCAGGGCCAGGAGTTGGACTCTATGATCATTGTTGGTCCCTTCCATTCAGCATATTCTGTGATTACACGATTCTTGATCTTAAATGTCTGTACTGAAAACTTGTAGAAATACACTATATGTGCGTTGTAATTCAGACTCCTTTTTGAAAGAGTTGCTGATACCGAGAGAAGATTTAGTGAACTCTATCAAGGCATAAATTTAGCTAGCCTATCTTAGAAGTGATTATTCTTTATTGTTTGTTTCAGTACTGTTTGTTTAGGACTCATGTTGAATTTCATTTTTTGTCCAACAAATACAAATGGATGAAAGTATACCACTGGGAGGAAGAAAAAAAAGCAAAGCAAAATGTTGCTTGGCTAGTCACTTGAAAGAACAGCCAAAATACCACAGTGACCTTATTTTGATGACATTACATATTATTTAAGCACCTCAGCTTCTGGTCTGCTTTTGGCAACCTTTATAGGTGATTTTTGGTTTGTTTGGTTTTTTTGGTGGGTTTTTGGCTTTGTTTTGTTTTCTGTTCTTAACTGTAGATCAACTCTGCCTCACATTCTCAGAATGTATTGTGCTTACCACCTTAATGAAAAAAGTATAATAATTGATTATCCATTATGCAGTTTGCTCAGAGTTCTTGTAAGTTTTCAGTCTCTCTGACACCTTACATGCAGCTATTTATCTTTCTGATGGCTAGAAGTAGAAGATAAAACTGAGTTTTACATTAGGTAAACCAAAAAGGTAGTGGGGATTTTTTTTACAATAATCGCATACAATACCAATATAAATACATTTAAGAACACTAGAACTGCTTATTGTTTTTCTTAGTGCCTGAAAAATATGTCCTAGGTATGCAATTCATAGATATTTTTAATAATAAAACTGCATTTAGGTTCCACTATTCTAGAGTTCTTCTAAGTGTCCTGTATGTAACACTACACTGTATTCCAATAGTTCCTTCAATGTGGCAGGGGTCACTTAAAGTATTTTAATCCAAATAAAAAAAAGTTAAAGAAATGCTATTGTAGAAGTAAGAACTGCTTGTTTTTTTCTTGCAAATGATGTAAAATTATACTAACAACTGAAAAGCATTGAAAAGACCTTTCTGAATCACTTAATAATATGTTCTGTGGAAAAAAAAATAAAGTCAAGATAATACTTTAAACTCTAAGTCTTAATTTTATTCTCTATTTTGTAGAATATCTTTCCCTTAATAAATAATGAAAATGTACAGTCTAAGTGTTTATCTTGTGACATTTTTCCAAAGCCAAGTAAGTCTTTGCTTTGTTTTCCATTCTCTATTTCCTTAGTAATGTCATAGGCTTTTTTCCACCCTATTTACACTACAATTACATTTTTTTGTTTTCTACTGCTGTACGAAGGAAATAAAGATTGTAGTGTTCCCTGTGTATGTATGTAGTTTCACTTATATATGTTATGGCCTTAATTGCTTGTTCTCTAAACAAGCTGGAATTCTTACAGATTCTTTGATTACAATTATTCTAATTCCTTAAGAATACCAATTATGAAGTGAAGCCTATAGTTTAGCTTAGTTCCCTCTTCCTGCAGTATCTTGCACTGTGTTTCTGCATAAAGATAAAAGAATGCAAAAATTATTATTAAGACATAGATATTATACATATTCCTGGTTTTTCTAGAGGTTTTTTTTTTCTGTGGAGACTGAAAATCCACTTTGCAGGTTTTCTCAGCTCATTCCTCCAGTAAAGAATGAGCTGAGGAAGGAAAATAACAGGATCTTGGATTGCAGTTAATTCTTGCTGGCAGACAGTTCAGAGTTCAAGTTTGATAACATTGTGTTTTGTCATGGAGCTTTAAGAGCTTCTGTGTCTGCTGAATTACCTGAAACTGTAATTCAGGGCTTGATCATAGCTTTCCATTTCAGGTAAGTGAAGAGGTAAACTCCTCTTAGTTTGCTGAAGGTGTTTGAACCTCCCCCCAGCAGTGTAAAGAGCAGTGCTGAAAACACTAAATGGTGAAGGTTTACAGCTGCTTCTTTAAGCTGGAGAAGGCTTTTGCCTACCTGTTTTATGGAGGTGTTAAACCCATTCAAATGTCTTTATGACAGGCTAATAACTACTTGAAAGATTGGATGCTGTTTCTTTATGGCTCTTAGGCCTGGATGCCCTTGGCATCACATTGTGGTCTTTTTGTGTTGTGTGTAAAGCAGGAAATCTTTCCCACTGAATAATTAAGTAGGTGCAGTAGATAAATGTGTCCTGGTTGGATCTCTTATATAGCTTCTGTTCTCATTGACTACACAAAACCAAGGCTGGTAAAAGAGAATGGTACAGTCTACTTAATTAGTTCCAAGATTCCTGTGGAAAAAAATGTCCCTGAGTATTGCATGAGAGAAAACTTTAATATCTTTAATTCTCTGGCTTTTGTACTGTTAGGAAAATCTCTAGAATAATTTTACGGTTCAAAATAATTCAGTGACTCAATTCATTAAATGAAGGATGAGTGTTTTGGACTACTCATCTTCCTGAGTGATGGTGGACATTTGTTGAAATTAATCTAAAACTTTACTAGTGTGACTTTAGTTTCCACAAAAGGCTATCTTTTGGCTTTAAGAAAGCACTTGAGGTGTAGGCAGTAATTTTGTTGGGATGTGCCTTACTTTCTATCTTCTCAAGATGGTGATTTCCCTGTTCTCCTAGACTCAAAAATTGCTTTTCATAGTCTACCTTAAACTTATTTTTTCTTATCTGAGACTTTTTGTACTCACTGGAAATATTGCCTTAAATTTCACTGCATCTTTTACAGTACACCATCATACATGCCCTACACACAGTTTAACCTTCAGGTTCTCTCAGGATAATTCTTTATGTAATTATTTATTTCCCCAGCCTTCTTTTAAGGGGAATTATTTTGAGACAGACTTTTTGGAAACCACTTACCCTGATCAACTGCTAGTAAATGTTTTTCTTTAGCACCTTATCCTCTGAGAAGCTGCATAGTTTTTCAGACTTCAACTTGTTGTATGCATGTTGGAATAGAGATAGATGTTCACAATTTAACTATTCCTCTGAAAGTTACTAGCCCTTAGCTGAAACATGGTAACTGACATCGAAAGGTGGTTAAAGAACAGCATTTTACTTTTTAATAAACTAAAAGGAGGCAAATTTCAATTGAGGAGGTAATTTCTACCAAGTGGGCATAAACCAGGGGCTTTCAATTTTATGGTTCTATCATTAGGCATTGTAAAATACATGAGTCTTCACCTTGAGTATTTCATATTCATCAGACTAGGAAATATTACTACTAATTATTACCAGCTCTACATTTCAGATTAAGGACATATTCTTCTTGGGGTTTGCAATTATTGAAAATAGTTGTGGCAGTTAAAGCAGGACTCTTGGAACATTACACTGTTCTTCTCCTTCTCCTCTTGTTATTAATTGTAATTGCATATAATGACAGTTCATTATTTGGAGACTGCATATGAGCTCTTTCCTTGGGTTATTTTGAGACTATTTCTCACTAAATATCTTCCTTTAAACTGAGTTGCAATTTTGTTTTGAGATAGTTTTTGATCCTGCTCTAGTGTGATTAAAGTTATTCAGAATCTCATTTTGAGAATTCTGAAAGATTCTTTGCATGGATTTCTCTATATTACCTGTGTTGAGGTTGAATATGTTGAGTAAAAAGTTAGTTGTGTAAAAATATCTGGACTGTTCTTGCCATCACTGTTTCTCTCCTGATTTCCCTGTCTTCTTCACTTTCCCATGTTCTGAGTTTGTCCACATTTCATAGATTAATTAAAAGGATTTTAATTAAAGAGGAAATGAGAGGAATTGGCATATTCCTGACCGGTTGCTTTCTAAGGAAGGGAGACATGATGCTGTTGGTTTGGTATTACTGAATAGAAGTGATGATGAGTATAATCTGTGGAGTATGTGGGGCATGTGTGTGCGATTCCAGATCTTACTCATGGGTATGTAAACAGCATATGTTCAATAGATACGTTACCTAATGTACTGAAGATTCCTTATACAGGGATGGTTAATATCTGGAATGCTGGAGCGTTTTTCTTCCTTGTTTGATGGCCTGCAGGTGTTATCAGTAATAATATCTAGAAAAATAAGTATTTTATTATATAAGAACTAAAAAAAGTAGTTTACCGTGAAGGCAGTTTTTTTCAACAAGATGATTTGTTTTTCTTCATAAATGCTTGAACATAGAAAATTACTCTTTTAGACTGTTTTTAGGGGGGAATAAGGGGATAAGGAGGGAGGTTGGGGGAGTTGAGTTGTATGTTTTTTGTGGGTTCTATTTTTTGATGTTGAAGACATCTTTGCCAAAAGGGAACACATGTTTCTCTAATGAGAGTGAGTTTGTTAATAAAAAAGCCATAAATATATGATGGCTATACAGAGGGACTTTTTATCCATGTGTATTTAATGTGTATATCAAACATATTGAACATCAAACATGACAGGATCTTGTAACTTTCCAACTTGGAACATTTGGTTATGCAATCAGGCATCAGGGACTATTTCATTGCTCAGTTCAGACTCTCCTGTGCTTATGAAGCCTATTTTTAATTGGTCTTTTCTTTTTGTGGGGGTTTTTTGGTTTTGGTATTTTATTTTGTTTTTTCTTCCTTTGCTACCTAATTGGAAGTGTTGCTTCTTACTTCTTAGTGAAAATCTTGAGAGCTTATTTCATGCAGGCTCAAGTTGATAAAATCGTTTGCAGAAAAAGTTTGCATAGTTATGTAATTGTTTCCTATTTGAATTTATTAATCTCTTTTCTGATGTGGTCATTTTTGTTCTTCCTCTAGACTATATGTTCTCATATAGGACATCCACTGTGGGTCACAAGGCATACAGGAGCAAATGAAAGCAGAGGTGTTATTGCCATATTCTTTGTTCCTTTCTTGACAGAGCTCCCCCAGCATCCTGTTTCAATGTAGGACACTGCTGGAGAATGTTCTTGAATGTTCTACAACTGACTGTAAAATTTTACAAGATATTGAATGCTGTATTGCACTAAGCCATGCACGATTTTAGAATTGGATGCAGGCTCATGGGGTTTCTCTTCTTGCTTGCATTCCTTCCTGGCCTATTCCAGTCTCACTTCTTTTCCCTGTATGGATAATCAGCCTCTTTTTGATGATGGCAGACACATGTTAGGTTACATCAGAAATCCTCACAGCTGAGCATTTTGAGGCCCAGCTGATGGTAATCACATCATAAGTCACAGAGTTTCATCAGAGTCTAGGGAGAGGAGTGAAGCTGAGTCCCCACTGAGAGAGCTGAATCTTCCACAAGTTCAGGCCAGTTGAAGGAGAGAGCTACTCAATAAAAGTTCATCAGTCAACCTGGAAATGGACTTCCTTCCATATCAAAGTGGGGAAGGAAATACTTGTGAATGTGAGTAAATTGGTGTGATGGGGTTATTAGGCAGTTGTTTTACTTTTAGACATGGAAGGTTTTTTAGGTTGTTTTATTTTTTCTTTTTTTCCTAATTTACTGTGTAGATGTAAAAATCATTGAAGATTGGATATTACAGCTTTAGGATAATAGAATTGCTTAGGTTGGAAAAGGCCTTGAAGATCATCAAGTAAAATCATTAGTCTAGCGCTGTCAAGTCCACCACTAAACCATATCCCTAAATTCCACATCTGCAGGTCTTCTAAATACTTCTAGAGATGGTGGCTCAGCCACTTCCCTGGACAGCTTGCTCCAAGGCCTGACCAAGGCTTTTGTGAACATATTTTTCCTTATATCCCATCTAAACCTCCCTTAGCACAACTTGAGCACATCTCGTCTTGTTACTCGGGAGAGGAGCCTGACCCCCACCTTGCTACAACCTCCTTCAAAGTAACTGTGGAGAGTGATAAGGTCTCCCCTCAGCCTCATTTTTTCCAGGCTAAAAAATTTTTCCAGACCTTTCACCAGCCCTGCTGCCCTTCTCTGCACATGCTCCAGCACCTCAATGTTTTTCTTGGAATCCAGGGCCCAGAACTGGACAAAGCACTCAAGGTGTGGCCTGACCAGTACCCAGTACAGAGGGACAATCACTGCTGTGGTCCTGCTGGCCTCACTATTGCCCATACAGGCCAGGATGCCATTGGCCCTCTTGTTCACCTGGGCACACATTGGATCATGTTCAGCCACTGTCAGCCAGCACACCTCAGGGTGCCTTTTCCACTGAGCAGCTTTCCTGCCACTGTCTACAGCCTGTGGAGCTGCCTGGGGCTGTTGTGACCCAAGTGCAGGACCTGGCACTTGGCCTTGTTGAACCTCTTAAAATCCGCCCATTGATCCAGCCCATCCAGATCCTTTGTAGAGTCCTCCTACCCTCCAGCAGATCAACACTCCCGCCCAACTTGGGGTCATCTGCAGACTGACTGAGGGTGCACTTGATCCCCTTGTCCAGATCACTGATAAATATATAAAGCAGAACTGGTCCCAGTACTGAGCCCTGGGGAACACCATTTGTGACCAGCCACCAACTGTTCTGTCCTGTAGCAGTATAAAAATTCCTAATGTTTATAAGCATATTTTGCCCATCATCATCTTTTGAACCTATTGTAGAACTTGCAGGATGATATGGTGTATTTTTTTATAGTCATGGTTATTAGCTAAAATATAGGTGACCCTAGCGCAATTTGGCAAATTTTATTTTAAAATATAAAGCATACAAGATATATAGTGGTCCTGACTTTCAAGTCAAGATACTGTCTTTTTTATGGGTCTGTTCTGTGTTGTCTCATGGACAGATTCTGTTTCAAGACTCTTTTAAATTGCTGCATCCCTGCACTACCTAATGCAGTTTTGTTTTCATTTTTAATTAGGTGTTGTTTTATATATATTTCTTTTGAATTTTTCTATATATTTATGGAAATAAATTTTGCCATGTTTAACTTTCTAATTTTTTTTGTGTGCGGTCAGTCATTCACAGTCAATTCACATAGGTATTTGTTTACTAAATATACACCTCTGTCTCTGTGTGGACTTTGAGATTTGTATGTCAAATTCTGTCGCGGGTGAGGTTGTGCACATGGCCTTCTTTTCCACATAAAGTGTGACCAAAGCTCTCTTATTCACTGTTAAGATTTTGATAGTGATTTTGTGTCCTAACAGGAAAGCATTTGATAATTTCTCATGGCATCACTGAGTGCTTTCTTTGTCAAATTTACGTTGGCAGGGCTTTCTGTTTACATGCTAAAACAGGTTCAGCAATACAGCAAATAGTTTCCCCTACCTTCCACCCTTCTATGGACTCATAGAAGGTTTTTCTCAGAAGTGCACATTGTGCAGAGAAAATGAGTGTTGATTTTTTCCCCCAGTCTATGCAAGTATTCCCTTTTGCTATAGTTTAGGACTGTCTGTATTACCAGCCCGGCAAAAACACTTCCAGTTTGTGTTTTTTTCTGGATGAATGGAGAAAACCTGATGTGTCCGTTGGTTCTGTGTTAATTTATATAGAATGTCTCACTTTAGTGTATCAACTTTTCTTTTAGAAATTGAAAGTAAACCCTTAAATATTTATAGTTTGATATTGATATTGCTCAGTGAATATGCTTTTCACTGGTGAAAGGGATATGGTCTGAATGGCTTAAATATGTACTTGTAAGGAATGTTTAACATCCATTGCTTTTTCCTGTATTGAGAACACAGTGACAAATTTGCAGGAAAGTGTGTCCATTTCCACACAAACTGCACAGTAAGAGTTGCATGTTTATTTCCATGTATGCCAGAGGGAATGACTGCAAGTATGAATAAACTGTGCAATACCCTTAAGGTGAACCAATAAGCCAGCAATATGTCTGTGGAATAATCATGCCCCAGGCTTACATTATCATAGTTTTATGGAAATGTATATGTAGAAAATGAATAAGTGCTTTGTTTCCACAGTTGAAACAATGAAGTACAAAGAAATGTCTGATTCCAAGTTAATTATTTAAGTTATTGTTGCTTTTAGTTGTCTCAGATTAAGTATGTAATTATTTTCCTTGCTCATCCATTTAGTTTCCATTTCTTGATTTTTTTTTCTGAAAAATCTACTAATTTTCTGCTGCTTTCTTTCTAATGTTTATTGCTTCACTCAAAACTCAGGATGTGTATGGTTTTAGCAGAATCATTTAAAAATCAGCTGGTTTTGAAGCTCAGGCTCTTTATATTTTCAACAGAGGAAAATGAGATAATTCTAATTAAAATTAATAGTGTATATTAAATTTTTCAGGATTACCAAATCATTTTATTATAAATCTAGTACCTTTAATTGATGTGTAGTAAGGCATTAGTTGAAAAATTGCTGGTCCTGACAGTACTTATAGAATATACAGAATATGTATTATATTATTTATAAAATTTATAGTATTTATAGAATTTTACAAAAACTGGCCAAGAAAATACAAAATTTTCTGACGTTTGGTTAAGGAAAGTCAACAGAAAATATTTATTATCATTAATTTATTTCAGATACTAAAGAGAAGACTACTCAGGGAAGGGTCATCTTGAAATTATTATTTGGAACACAGGAAAACAACAATTATTATGGGATAGTTCCACGCCACTTAGTTTTACATACCATAGTTAGGAGCATATTTGCTTGTGGTCCATCTGTGTTCAGTGGAGAAAAAGACATATCCTCATAAGGATAATTTCCTTTTTCTAAGTGTAAATAAGGGTAACAGTGGGTATATGTTTTATTGGTTTTCTGTTTATTTTTTTAAATGCCATTACAGCAAGTTTGTTGTAAGGTCAGTAGCTGTTGAAATTGACTGCTCTTGCATTAGGGAAATATTAAGTGGTTTTCTCTCTTGGATGAAAGGCTTTGTACAGAGCTTATTTGTGTAGTACATCAAACTCATAGAATTTGAGAAGCAGTGAAGGAGAAACACATCACTAGTACAGTAGATTAAAACATTTTGTGAAGGGGTAGAGATTATTCTGGCTGCATACAGAATGGCAGCAAACAGTAATTTTGTAGTTGCAGTTCAAAAACACAGGGTGTTTTTAGTAAATGATACAGTACCACACAGCAACTCAATTTTATACATTTGAGGACAATTTAATTTCCTTAATTGTTGCCATGATACATTTAACATTTCCATTTCTACCACTACTGTTTTACCTAATACATAATTTTACTGGAGTGAAGCTAGGGCTAAAAACTTCAACAAATCTATTGATGGCTGAGACACAAAAGTCAAACCAGAGTTACCTGTGGAGGACTGTACATGCAGCAAAAATGGGTTTATACTCATGTATCTGTACTAATTACCTAAGGCTTGCAAAGTCCTGTATGCAGTGAGGTGCTTATTGGGGTCATGAGGTTCAAGCAGGAGGAGAACTTGTATACCCTTTAGATCCTTTACAGTTGCTTATCCTGCATGTTCTTTAAAGACAGAAGATAAGGCAATAATAGGACTAAGAGTTTATACTAATGATCTGATGTCAGTGAGGGGTCAGCTGTATGCAGATCTTGAACCCCACTTGCTCTTCTCATCATAATTTAACTCAGGAATTTGAATGCCCATAGGCCCAGTCTAATATAGAAGTGTTGTACACTGGGGGAAAAAAAGTGAACATCTGCAGGCTTACAAAGGTTACTCTGGGAGAAGATTACTCTGTGAAAGGAATGGATATTTTAGGTAAGAAGCCTGTCTTGCAAAGAAAATTGATGAAGAACAAATATGTTGAATTATTCTGTAATAGACACTTCAAAAAAAAGTCAGTACTTGGTTAAGACCCTTGAAAAATCTACATTACTCGTACTTCCTCTTTTACTTAAAATTTTTACACATCATTTGATAGTAATTTCTGAAATTACAGCTAAAGCCACTGTAAAGTTGTATAACAAACTCCTTGGTTATTATGGAATTCAAAGAATCCATTTAAGTATTCTAATAAAGTAGAAGTTCCAGAGAATACTGTAAACACTTCAGCAAATTATTTTTTTACTTGCAAACGTGGGATATTTAATATATTGCATATAAAATAATTAAAAAATAATTACATTTAGCTATTTCTAGAATACTTGTGAATTTCTCAATCTGGCTATAGCATGAGTTTTCTCTGCTTTCTTTTTTTGATTCATCTGGATAATCTTACAGTCTCTTTTTGATTGATCCGAGCACTGGTAAGTAGAAAATGCAAAAACCAAAACAAGTATTCAAGGAGCTCAACACTGGATGATTAGGCAAAAGAAGCAAAATCTGAGAAAGGAATTTAACCAAGGAAAAAGAGATCACTTGGTGTTTTAACAGCAGGAGACAGCTGTTGCCTGAAGAGTGGGCAGTGCAAAGAGGCATTAAATCTGGATCAGGAAATGGAATTTGAAATGCACATGAAAGAAAAAGTCATTTTACAAGGAAGCCAACGCTCTCTTTGTACTGAACCAGCAAGTTCCCCATGCATTCAATGTGTGGGTGAAGTTAAAACTACAGCTTAACTGAAACAGAGGCTTTACACTACCTAAATGGACAATATCTTCTGCTTTCTTTGCCTTCTGTCTCCTCTTTGTCCCACAGTCCCTGGCCCCACACTGCTTCTACATGCTGCTTCTTCATGCCTCCCTGCACAGGTTCATCCCTTAATACCCCACAGAGAGCTATAATTGAAAAGCTTCAGCAGACGGCCCCAGTGAATGGAGCAGAATTTTCTATCTGTAAGCAGTAATAGACAGAGGTAACTACTTTGTAAGTGGCAAAAGTGCAGGAACTGATCAGCTGTGACTTGCTACTGCTTCCTAAATATATGTGAGCACAGCATTCAGCACAGCTTTTGTGTCAATGCATAAGTTCTGTCTGGTTCTTTACTGTAATCCTTCTATTCATTCTCAGAAGTTATGTATGTATGAAATGTTTACTTCAAATGACTGTGTTTTAAAAATAAGTCTCTAAACAGTTCTTTTGAATGCAATGAAAGAAGTCTTGCAGTAGAAATTCAGAGAGAAAGCTTGTAATGAAGTGTAAATTTACTCTGCTCTAATATTGTTCATTTGACGAATAAATTGGTTGGTGAAGCATGTTAAGTGCTGGATTTATAACTGTATTCTGCAGCTATGAAATCCATGGACTTTTTTTATATGAAAGCAGGCTGGTAGTCACTTGTCTGGACGGAAGTTACCTGCTGATTCACTAAGCTCAGCTGGTAAAATATGGTGGTGGTACAAGCTCTTCAAAGTATATGGGTCCAAAATATAAGCACTGGCTGTGCATATGTTCCCATTTTACCTTTCTTTAGTTGTCACTGTTCTTATGAGATGGAGAAAAGCCATTAAAAGTTCTCACTTTTCTTATGAGATGGAAAAAAACCCCATCAAAAGTAAAAGCAGATTTTTACAACAAAACTTTGAATGGAAGATGAATTTTCAAATTACTTATCCTTCTCTGTTTGTCCTCTTTTTTTAAATACCTAAGGAATACTGGCATGTTCCATCCTCTCTCTCTTCATTCTAATCTGTTAGTGCAGAAATAATTCTTTGTGCATTTCATTGTTTGCATTGTGAACCTTTCCTTGCTTTTCCTATGGGTCTGCCAGTTTCTCCTGTCTTTAGCAGTTGTGCTTAGTGCTATCATTTAATCTGTGTTCATAGTCTGAGGTGGGCATTGTGTAAATACTAACAGAGTCCTTGATCCTGGAATTTTACATAAATAATGAATAATAAGCTGAACTATGGAGATAATAAAATGCATAAGTTTTTAGAGCAGTGTACTAATATAAAGCCTCTAGTGATAATAGAAGGAGAATGAAGATGCTCTAAGAGACATTTGTGGTCACTTTTGCTTTATAAAATGTAATCTAGATCTTATATGGATAAGAATAATAAGTCACAAGCAACTGGTAAATTGAAAGCAAGCAGTGAGAAAGATTGGAAAAGTAGAGTTGATAGCAAGATGTGTGACCTAACTGCAGTTATAATGGAAGAAGTATAGACATTTAAAATTTTTGGTTGAAGAACAGAAAAACAAGGAAGTGAACACAAGATACACAAAGTTTTGCCTACAAAGAGTGCATGCTGTTCCAGAAAATGGCAGTTTTTAGTAGGGTGGATAAATTTTAAAATAAAATGAGATAAAAGTCCATAAAATGGTATTAATTGTTTCTTTAAGGTAGTAAGAAATGTCCTTAAAATAGAAAAAAAGGATAAATAGGCTGTGCCTGCTTTGCTTGAACAAGACTGAGAGTAAAATCTTCACAATGTAGGGAGGGTGTCCAGAGGAGGGAGGCAGGGTCTTCTCAGTGGTCCAGCCAATAGAACAAGAGTCAATGGGCAGAAATTGAAGCACAGGAAGTTCCACTTGAATATGAGGAAGAACTTCATTATTGTGCAAGTGACTGCACACAGGAACAGATTGTCCAGAGAGGTTGTGGACTCTCCCTCACTGGAGATATTCAAGAACTGTCTGGACACAGTCCTGTGCTATGTGCTCTGGGATGACCCTGCCTGAGCAGGAGGCTGGACCAGATGACCCCCCAGTGGGTCCCTTCCAACCTTTATCTGTTCTTTAATTCTATGGAAATAAAATGGCAATAAATGGTGAAAGATCAGCAGTAGTGAATTGAGGGTCAATGATTAAGAAATGATGACAGAAAAGCAATTCAGTTACTTGTAAAGTAAGAAATTTTTAATAAAGATACGACTTGGCAAATTGTTAATTTGGAGAACATTAGATCCATTTAGGATCAAATGTGGATAGATAAGATCCAAGAAATGACAGTGTGTCATCTGACAAGAAGATGGCAGAATTCAACAGGACAGTCAGTGGGAGCCACTGTGCATAGAAAGGAATCAGGGAACACTTGAAATGTGTTCTGTAACTTGTTTTTTATTACCATTTGTTGCATTGCTCACATCCACATTATTTAGATCCTCAAGAAAGTGAATGTGATTTCGCATTTCACTCTTGACTATTGCAGTAAAATTTCTTAATTTGGAATGCATGCATGTGAAGTTTTTCATTCACTGTGTAAAGACAATTACACCAAAATAGAAGTGTATAATACAAATACTGGTTTTAATTAGGCTTTACTGAGTTCAAAGGATCAACAACATTAACTTTGAGATTTGATGAAGATTTGCTTCTGTAGAAATTTACTCTGATGTGCTTACCCTCAGAAAGAGGCAGGCTGTTACAGCTGAGATGGTATACACTGAGTTATTTTAATTCTGTGCTGTTTTCAGCTATTCATGTTTCTCAGGGTACACTGAAAGGTATACTCTGAAAGGGTATACTGAAAGGCATTTAGACCACTTCAGGCATTTAGCTTACTTTTTAACATTTGCTGCTAGTGCAGCTTGCATTGTCAGTGATGGGAGATGATCTCATATACTAAGTTGAGTGTTTGAACTAGGGTTAGCAATATTGCAAACTGTGTGGACTTTTGTATTAGACATCTAACACTCTTTTGATTTTTTTGGATAATCGGTGTCTCTGAACCTCTTTATATGAGGGAATTTATAGTTCTACAGGTGGTAAAAGAAGTACACTGAGAAAGGTTTTATGGCAGAACTGTTTCTTGGCCTTCAGCTACAGTGAAACGAAGAGATATAAATCAGTTACGCTATTTTCAGTGCTGAAAATCTGCTTTCTTCCACAGTTGTTTCAGGCTCTCTGTAGTAATGCTTAATCTGGAAATATAGCTGTGACCACAGATGTGCCCTCTAAATAGGAGACCTTACCAAGAGGAATGTGGTTGTTTATTACTGTTACTTTAAAAATGCATGTTTATTCATATTCATGCTAATTCAGAAAGAGAAGTTTCTTGAGTAAGATCTCACTTTTCACAACAGAAAGAAACTTAAGCTGTAGGTTTTCCTTTCTGTTGCTTAAAGTGAAATATTTTACTGCTTTGACTTGCTTAATCTGTTATGTGCATGCTGCACTCTGGCAGTTCCTCGGTGTTGGAATTGTTGATAAACTTCTAATGAACCATTCAATGCTCTTGCTTTATGTTGCTTTATGTTCCTGTGTTGTGAATAAAAGGGATTGAGAGTTACATATCCAGTACTTTTTCCCATAAGCTAATTTCTTCCAGCAAGTTCCCACTAGACCTGGTGTCTGCTACAGTATAAAGATATTAAAGAAATGAAATCAAACCTGTTTTTCTGAGACAGTATTTGACAATCATACCCATCCTTGGGAGCTTTTTTTATTTTTTCAGCCTATAATTTTTTCTTTGATATAAACTCTTACACTCTTAAATTTTTTCTCTCTCTTCAATGTGTACCACATTCAGATATTCCACTAGATGAATGTTTTTCCATTCAATATTTCATGACCAAAATAAATACATAGTTATTTTAATCTTTGTAAGTCATTCTCCAGTATCTTGATTATTTTAAAATTTATTGTTTTTCACCTCTGAATACTTTGTGAATATCTTTCTGGTTTGAAGATGCCTAGGAGTAACTGAATATTGCAGACATTTACCTCCCCTCTCATTATTCAGAGCATATATTTATTATTGCTGCACATAGAAAATACATCTCTAAATTGTTCACTCTACTTGTGGGCTTTTTTCATTATTACTGCATCATAGATTTTTATCTAGTGTTTCAGATGTGTGTATTAAGCATGCATATTTCCAGGTACTGTTCCTTGTAATTCTATTTCCTAATTCTTTTATTTCATTCCACACACATTTGTGAACTCCTGAAAGTTGATATTTTTCTTGATCTGGCAGGTTATTGAGGTTATTTTGCTTCTTGAGTTTGTTGCCTGTATGACTCTTGGAAAATAATTTTTATTTAATAAATATGATTTTTTCTTCCCTGCAAATATTTAATAACTTCTGTTGCCCAGGGGATTGAGTTTGGAGATTTGCCAGCTTGATTTTGTTAGCTTTCCTAGGTTTGAAAAGCCCACTTCCATCCCTCACTTATTTTAGTAAGTGGTCATGGGCACAGAAGCAGCAGTTGCTATGTGTGCATGGATTCACCCCTCCATGTATATGTCTCTATGTGGTGTGTGTATGTGTGCAAATACCAACTCATGTATCATGCATTTTGCAACTCTTTCATTTAAAACAATGGTATTTACCCACAGGAGGAGGAAGAAGAAACGTATGAGCAAACTCTAGAATTCCGCAGAGGAGGTGATGGTCAGCCACGGCGGTCCACACGACCCACTCAACAATTTTATCAACCCCCCCGAGCTAGAAACTGATTAATAAGAAAAGAAAGGTAAATATAAGGTACCAGTACTTTATATATTGGTTTAGATTTCAAGATAAACAAATATGGATTGTTCTATATTTTTCTTAGGGATATTGGTATATTTATGATAGAAGTTGGATATCTCTGTTTCTCTGAATTTTGTGTCTTAGGAGGACTTAATATATCTGTGGGAAGAGGGAAAGCACTAAAAACACTTCAACAAATACCTTTTGGCTTTTGCTTTATGTCAAGACTCATATAATCTCAGCAAGCTTTTTCCTGATGCTTTTTCACCTGAGAGCAGCAGCAGCAGCAAGATTCTCTGACTCACATACATTTGAAGCAAGCTTATTTAAGCAAGTGTCTGCAGTCCCTGCTGAATTCAGGACTGTCTGGCTCTGTCCGAGGTCCCATATTCTACTTTTTATAAGCCATTCATGTGAATAAATACCCTTTCTGCCGTTTTGCTTGCATGAGAAGGAGAAATAAAAATCTGTGAGTTCACCATTAAATAGGGAGGTGCACAGACAACAAATATTTATGACACTCTGAATCTTGAGGATATACTTGCACCTATACTTTATTAATTACCAGAAATTAAGGGATTATATATCTTCCTTAGAAAATACACCTGCTACGTACATTAATACATTTAAAAAGGTCAACCAGATTAAACAGTTGCCGTAATTTCAGTGAACAAATCTCATAAGCTATGCTGCTTTCATTTAACTGGTTGATTGTCTAAATCCTTAATTTACAAAAGATGGTCAAAAGTCTATCCTGACTAAAGAAAGCTTTGATAAGTCACTAATATTTGATGTACACCCACAGTGTGTCTTTTTCTTGAATCTGATTTTTTTTTTACTAGCCAGTTTGTTTTTACCAATCTCTTTTTTGTTCTTTTCATTACTCCAGTCTTCCACATTTTGTTGGCTTAGCACATGCTGCTTATCTTTGTACCTTTTGATATTTCTAACATGCAACATATGATTCTATTTTTTAGAGTATGTGTTAAAATGTATTTTTCATTTATAGCAGTACTGGCAATGTAAGAGAGGTGATAGTTGTTCTATTTTTGCCAGTATAACTTGAATTTCTATTTTAATACGTGTAGCAATCACTATTAGTAAACGTGTCCTGAGACAGTTCATGCAGAAATTATTCTGGAATATGCACTGAGCGGAGTTTTAACCAGCACAGTTGGCCCTGAGCAGTGTCAGGGTGATCAGTTGAATGAGAGATGTGAAGTGCACACAGCCGTCAAAGCCAGGGATTTTTTTTGTTTCTTAGGTAATATTTTTGGTATTTCTCTAATTTTACAGTATAAATCTAGAAAACTCTACTTAGCTTTGGTCAGCTATGAGGCACCAGGGAGAGTGGTAGTAATGCCTGTATCTCAAAAACAAGTCACTTGTTGGCAGATAAGGAACAACCTTTCTAAGGCACAGATGATTTTTCCTTGCAGCTGTTCCTATACTTTATTTTAAAGATTATAACGGGGCCCTGATTTAAATAGACAGCAGATCTGGTATCAAAACTTACCTGGCACAGGAAATAAGTATTCAGAGCTTTTCCTTTCCATTGGGCTTTCCCAAAAATAAGTGGTCGGTGTAATAAATTCTTCACTGAGAAGAATTTTAAATGGAGGTGGAAAATCAAACCCAGTTCTTTTCTAAATTGTTTTCAGCTTACCTGGACTTGTACAAGAACATAGCTTTAATGTCTTGACATGTAAAAGTTCAGGAAAATTAAATGTCACTTCCTAGAAGTGGATTTCTATATGGATTCTGCCTCCTTTTCACTTCTTAGATCTTTTGAGAGCATGGCATACTGTTCTTATTTCAAGTTTTTAATAGCCCGTTAAATGAAAACAAGATTTATTGGGGAAGTTTTAAGGGATCCAGTGAGACATAACTGTAGCACAACTTTCCACTGCAGGATGCCTTACCTCTTCAACAGATCTTTTATTAGTGACGCCTTTACTTACTGAAAGGGAGTATCTCTACTATGTTAAATAACTTAATGTCTTTTTCCTAAAGAGTTGGAAAACCATTGGTGATGATTATTTTATGTTATAAATTGGTAAATTCCATAGAATTTTAATGTTGTAGTTTGTAACATTTAAAATTCCAAGGTATCTTGTTCTCAATGGCAACTTAAACAATACTAAAAGTGGAGTTTGCTGGCTATATTTGTATTGGGTATGATAGGGATGTATCTAAGATGAAGCATGAGGTCCATACAGTCAAAGTGCCAATTCATACCCAAAACCTTTTTGCTGTACCTCTATAATCTTATATCACTTGACAAGGAGGACTCAGTAATGCAGTGGTGCAGCAATGCAGAAATGAGGCTATATTGCTTCCTGGATTAGTGTTCAGTACAATCATTCAGGTGTTGCATTTGGGCATGCACATCTGGAATTTGTATTACCAAATAATCAGTTCAAAATCTTTGTCCGTACTTCAATGGGTCTTAAGTGGAAAAACGTTCAAGATTTTAAAATTCTGAGTTGTTTTTTAAAAGTGGAATTTGGATCAATGCAGCTGTTCAGTCCGGGGAAGAGAAGAGTCTAAAGGGGTCTTATTGCAGTATTTCAGTATTTTAAAATGGGACTTCTAGAAAACATGGAGAGGGACAAACACTGCAGATTTGCAGGAAGTCTTGACCTGATGATTTTTATGAAGACAGATAGATAAAGTAGAAGTATGGGATAGTCAGTACCTCACTGTGCTTGCAGTTGACATAAACATTATCATTTATTAATATCCAGCAGTGTGAGGTGGAGAACAGTAAGTCAGCATTTTAAGTCAGTCAGGGGGAATTTTATGTGGGTATGAATCAAATATTAGTTTTAACAGGTCTATAAAATAAGATACTCCTCCTAGAGAGTCAAGATACAAAAATTAGAATCTAAAAATAATAAAAATACATCCTGAAGTTACATTTTCTATGTAGAATGTCTTAATAGTCTGAAACCAAAGCAGAGCAAATAATCAGAAATGAGTGTTTTGAAGGGTCAGAAGTTTTGGAGGAGATCGAAAGAACCTATGAGTGTGTATCTGTAAGTGCTTCGTCCTTATATGCTTTTTGGGTCTTCATTTACTTCATGACAGAACTAATCAACACCTTGCCACCTTTGCTATAAGATCTGTATTAAAGTCCTTAACAATGGAGAAATTGTGGTTTTGTGAGAGAGAAAAAGAATACCAGAAAGTGTTCCTTGTATTAGACCGATCATATTTATTGCATTGAAGTGCAGCCTTCTGATTTATTCTTTTAAAGAGTTGTGTCTCTGTAAGTACTGAAAAGCAGATATTCACTCTTTTGGAGGAAGAAAATGAAGTGACAGTGAACTCTGTGTTGCACAGATCCCAGGGATGGGGGATACTTACAGTTTCTTGAGTGCCAATACTTTTTGTCCTTATCTGTTGTATTTTAGTTTTTTCATTTAGAAACCTTCTTGGAGTCGGGGGGAATTCACTGGCAGCTCCCAACTTGCTGAACACTTCTTCTAGAAGAAATGCTGGGGTTTTCCAAGCAGCAGGATGGAACAAAGAAAGCTCATGTGAGCAGAAGGAATTTGGACCTGACACCACAAAAGACTTTTTTAAAGTTCTTAGTTAAATGAAGCTGAATACTTTTTACATATGAAAGAGGCAAATTGTCATTGCTACCATCAATAAAACCACATGCACTATTCTATTCTTTGCCTTGTATTCTTTTTACTGAGCCTCCATTGTTAGTTAACATAATAATGTATCATGATTTTTTCTTAATTTTGAACTGATTTTACTTCTAATATTACTTCTAGTAAAGTTAAATTAAAGCATATTTTCTCAAAAGCTGACAGGGTTGGGCATTTCATTTAGATTTTTGGTTAGTATAAGTGAAACATGTTAAAAAATTCAGCTAATTGTACAGTAAAATTCTAAATAGGCTTTTGACTATGTTTTTTGTGTTTATTTTCCAAAGTTGTTGAAAGACAAATGATAGATTTGCTTATTGTGTTTTTCATGATCTGTGACCAGAGTTCAAACGGGAGAAAGAAAAAAAATAATCAGTTTCAATAGTACTTTTCTAAATAATTTGAGGTAAATATTTTCTTTATAGGAATATTTATATTAAAGAAATATGAACATTTCTAAAAGGTACAGAAAAGTCATTTAAACAAAAAATACTGAAAGATGCACATTGATATTTTAAGCATAAATATGTGTATAAATGCACACGTGCAAGCTGTTGGATAGTAGGTACTAACTTTCTTGTAATTTTAAACTATGCTTTCATTGCTTCATATTACTAGAATTTTTTCAGTTGTCATTGATGTTTGAAAGAATCTTATGTCAAACTACTTTTCATTCTAAGCTGTATCTTTGAACCTAATGTGATTATGACAAATAGTTGAAATTTCACTATTTCTTTAGCTGAGAAGCACTCAAAATCTAGGTAACCTGGAAATCCCTTCTAAGCTTTATGCTGATCATTTAGGACTGAAATAGCACATGTGTTTTGAGGTAGTTTTGTAGAGGTAAAATTACACCTGAGAGATGTATTGATGGTATAAATTGTACAGTTAATTCTGCTGAATTTCTCCCTGAGTGCTCATACAAAACTGCTTGAATAGAACCTTGTTTATTTGGATGTTAAGAAGTTTTATATTGAGGATGTAAATGAATGTATCTGCAGTACAGAATGTGAACTATTGTCTGGATGCAATCAAATCTTACCAATCACATAAATTTTTGCAGAATAGTAAGCAGCCAAATGTTTTGCTGTCTTAATGGATCCTAAGCAGCTTCTTCATAATTATGATGAACCTTACTAATAATTCTAAAGACTTTTGGAAGTTTTAAGCATGAGCTGTACAGTGTTAAAGTTTCTCACTATCAACTAATGCGCAACAAGTTTTATGAAGTTTGTTAGATTTACATTAGAAACCACTTTACAAATAGTATGAAACATCCTGGTCAGTTCTGCGAAATTGTACCAGCAAATAAATAAACTGTAGATCTAATACATTGCATGTTGGATACTTTACTTCCAGAATTATTGCTAAGACCACTGACAGCAGCTATTCAGCTTCATCAAGAAATGCAGCCATAGCATTGTTTTAAAAAGCAGTTTTGACTTTCCTTTGCAAAGAGGATGTGCATTAAACAAGCCCTACAGTCAGTGTACCAAAGCAACTTCTGAAATTAAAATAACTTTTATGTTCTTTTGGGCTTTCATTCTTGCTGTGAACTAAATCATAAAATAAAGAAAACTACAGTCTGATTTAGTGAACTTTAAAAAATAATGCCTAGTTATGAAATTTTAAGACTCTACAAATACAAAGCAGCATTCCTCTCTAGTGGCTGTGGCATTCTGAGATTATGACATGTATGTGCAGCTGTAGGCAAATGAAATATCCTTGAGAATGTTGTTTTTCTTTGTGAAACAGTAAAGACTATTTCCTGGTCTTTTTAAGGGGGCTGTGTATCTAGAGAGCCAGAGTAAGCAAACAGCTCCAGAGTCTTCTTTGAAAAGTCATGTAGTCTTTGTATGTTTTATGATTACTTTTTGCTGTGGCTTCAATTGAAATAATATATGCTGGAAGTTCTGCCTTTCAGGATCTCAAGAACTGTTGTTTGAGTAGTTAAAAACTTATTTCATCAACCAGTTTTGAAAAGCAAGAATTCATATATTCATGCTTATTGATTTCTGTATCTGGAAACAACATGCCAATAAATTAGGTAGGTATATAAATTATATTCTTGATTTGCGTAGTCCAACAAAACCAAAAATACAATAATTTGCCAGTCATACTGTACTGAAGTTTGCATGCACAAGAACAACATTAATTTATTTAGCTTTTGTGTTCAGAAGAAATTACTGTGTCTAGATAGGTCTTCAAAACTGATGTGAAAGTTAACTTCCAGTTCATCAAAAGCAGCAGCAAAACCAAGCTCCTGAACTTGATGTGGCCACATTTGTGTGGTTAAAGGGAAAAAGGTGATAAGAGGCACTAGATCCTGGTCATGCATGTTGTTTATTTACTAGCTTGATTTGTGGCTCTGTATTGGAGTGTTCTTGGCTAGCTGTTGCTGAGACAAACATGCCACAGAGGAAGTTTGCCCTTTTTAAGGTGGACATGAGCCAACCTGTGCTTCTTGACCTGTGAACCAGTAGGTCCCTGGTTCATAGCTTTGCTTTGCTAGGATTATAGATAGGGCTTTTGAAAATTTCTGTGTTGAAATTAGGAGTGCAATGCAAATGAGCAAATGAGGTGTTTTTTCTTGCCTTGGACTTGTGTATAACATCTTTACTGAATGAAAAAAAAAATCAGAATTTCTTGTTTAAATTATTCTAAAAGTTATATGCCAAGTTGTTAATACTATCCTTGACTAGGATTTTTTTTCTCCTTTATATTCTTGAGAGATAAAATAATCTTGAAACAAAAAGTGGAAATGATGTGGTTTTATCTTACAGGTTTTCAGAATTTTGTATTAAAATCTGATTGAAATTGTCATGTTTGCATTTAAAATTCTTCTTTGGTCTAACATCTTCTGATAGATACTCACATGTATATTTTAATATAGCTTTTTGTCACTAGCAGGTACTTTCTTTTTAAGTCTTTGGCAACAACTGTGGGAAGCATTTTGGGGATTGCTTGTCAAGGTCACTTTCCCAAGAAACACTGCTGGAATTTTCTCTGCAGAATCTCTTGGCTTGAGCCTTATGCAGATGAAACTTGTTGGGAATATGGCTTTCCAAGGGAGTATTAACAACATAGTATATTTTCACTGGGATGCAAAATGTTGTTGATATCACAGGAAAGACAAATCTTATGTATAAGATGTACTTGGCATTAGATACATGGAGATTTAGCTTGAGGTAAATCTGAGGGGATATTTGCAAGAGAACTCCCAAACAGCCAAAGTAGCTAATGAATGTTGGTAACTGAAATAATCTGGTAGTGTGGGGTGTACAGTCCCTTTTTAGCATTATGGTTGGAATGAGCTTCATAGAGAAAAATCTCCAGTGCTTTTATGCAGACACAGGAATATATCATTTGGAGTAATTCTCTATAGATACATTCTTGAAGAACAATTCTATTTCAGCTGTCTTTTCATCACATGACTTGATCCAACTCCAGTAAAATGCTGTAACTTTCTTGAAAGTAGTGTAAGCCTGAATAATGAATGACCAATTGCACAATTAAGTTCAGTTTAGCTTTCTGCTTGCTATACAACTACTGGTGTATTTTCTTGGGTTTTTTGCCTCTTACTGTAGGAGAGCAGCTAAACCATGGAAGGTACTCCAAACTTGTAGGCACTGACCTTCTCATAGCATGGTATGCACGTGAAAAGCTTTGTGGTGCTATCCTTAACAACAATGGTAAAGACTCATAATTACTCTTATTTTCAGTATTTACTTCATATCACTTTCTTTATGTTGGCCTCTTCTGGCTCTAAATTGCAATTTTGTTCTGAAAAGGATTCAAAATAATGTAAAGGAATAGTAATTATATCAATACTTAATTTTCCCACAGGATTGAGAGGGCATAAAAAGTCAGTTTCCGTGCAAGTAGATGGGCTTTTGATGGGCAAAATTATGTCCTGGTAATTATAATGTTATGAGTGAAACCAAAATCTAGTATATATTGAAAAAAAAATCTTACATGTATTCAAGTAAACAGGAGCTGTGGGGAGGAAAATGATTAGGTGTACAAGACCAACAGAAAACTATAGAGAGTGTAAAAAAAGTTTGGCAGTTGCTTCTATGGAAAATGTTTATAGTAATTTTGTAGTGCCTTGCAATTTTTCATGCAACTTGACTATTTCTATCATAAAATGAATGCATAGGTAAGTTTTGTGCAGAAGATATTAATGTAATTTTCAGTTTAGTTTGTCATGGGATCTTGAATGCTTTGCATTTATACCATGTGTTTCTAAACTGCAAAGATTAAAGAAAATAAATAATATTTTATATTTGTTTTATAGTCAAAATAATCCCAGGCATATTTTGTTAGTCATTTGATGAATGGCTGTGCTTCTGCTAAAACAGCTATAATCTAAATTGACTGTGTGCAGATTTAAGTCTCAATCTAACTGTATTTGTGCTGAATATTTTTCTGTAGCTATTTCACAAAGGAACTTGTTTACAATAATAATAAAAATGAAAAGCAGAATAAAGAAGGAGTGCTTATCATTTTGATAGGCCATGAAGGAAACCGTGGGGTTTTGTTCACTGGGGGACTAGAATAGCATATGCAAAGCCCATGTTCCATGTACTATTTTAATGCAAAATAGCTTTCTTCAAAATTGATATTTTAATTTTTTTTTCCTTAGTCTGCTAACTAAAAAATATTTTAGCCCAGCGTGATTCATGGGATAAGACAGGTCACCTACTCTGACATTTCACTGATCTTGCTGTATCAGTGTTGTGATCAAATGCTCCCAATAATAGATATTCTTTATGGCCAGGTACTAAGTGTGTTTTTTATTTCAATTTATTGCATTAAAATGTTTATCAAAACTTGAATTAACTTTGTACATGGCAGAGATGAGACATGCTATATTGACTTTCATCACAAGTAGGAGCTCAGTTTCAGTGTACTCCAGCTGCAGAAATGACAATAGAATTCAGTTGTGCTGCTCCATTTTGCTTAGTTGTGTTAACTTTCATCTCTCATTTTCAAAAAGAAAATAAATTCTTTTTATTATGTACAGCCGTTATGTACAGCCGTACATAAACCACTGAAATGGACTGAGTTTAAAACAAGAAACTGATGCCTATTACATCTTTAGAAAGAAACAGAAAATTGCAAGGGTTGTGAAATGTGAAAATTTGCCACGCATATCAGCCAAGAACCTTTATGCTCTGTGTATGTGGAATTGGGCATTTTTTTCCAAGACAATGAAGATCTGAACAATTCCTATATAGAATAATTGTATTTGAAAACAATTTATTCCTGTATTTCAGTGTCTGTATCCTGTGAGGAACCTGGTTTTCATTGCCTCTGGCACTTTAGCTTTCTCACAGCACTTTGCAAGAAGCCAGGCAATGATTGGGAGTATCAGATGAATATTGATAGGGAAGTTAAGATACTGATATTGGTGTGTGAGTTTCTCCAAACTTAATGTGAGAAGCTGTACCCTGGAAGATGTGAAAGAAACTGTGACACTGTGGTTAAATAGCTGTAAAAGGTGAATGTTGTATCATTAATGCATCATTAATGTGTTGCAAAGTGCAGTTGTGCACACTGGAACAAGGACAAGACAGGTGGAAAAATAACTTTAAATGATGATATGGTAACAATTTTTTCCAAATAGAGTTTGCCATGGGCTGAAAAGTACTTAGCATCTTGAAATGCAGATACTAATGGGCAGAATGTAGAGTATTTATAGAAAGAACCATGTTTGCCTGATGTGCTGGCGAGATGCTGTTGCTTTCTAGTAGGCAAATAAAACCAGTCTGCCACAAGATTACTTATTTTCTCTTTTCATTGGTGATAAGAGATAGCAGCAGCTATATATTGTTGTTCCCTTGATACAACTGGAGACCACTCTTTTAGTAAGGGCAGACCATGTAGTCTCTTTTGGACAAAGTGTGAGTCTTATGCTGAAGGCCAGCCAATCTGTGTAACTGAATTTATGTGCTCGTCTGACCAAAGCCTTGACGTCTCCTCCTGTAATTTTTCTACCACCTGCAGTGGAGAAAACATTAATGAATGATGAGTCACTCTCTTTCTTTGTTATGTGTAATTATGGTCTGTTTAGGCAACAAGTTCCCATGGAGTCCATGTATCTCTCCAGAGAATGTGCGTCTGAAGTGTTTGAGCCACAATGTTCATTTGGGCCATTTCTGCTCTGATATCTGTAAACTGTTAACCACTGCATTATTTTGACTTTTCCCTAAGTAACATAACACCTACAACTTTAGCCTAATCTAGTACAGAATACTAATGATACTTGGTTTAGATTTTGTATGTTGGTTTTTTTGTGAAAAAAAATCTGCTGCCTCACAGGAAAATATTCTACTTTGGGATGGACTGGGCAGGAGCAATACTACTATGTACCTTTGTCTCAGATCCTTTCATCAAAGGCTGCTTATCACTGCTACTTAGCATTTTAATATCATATTTTTAAGGCAATTTTCACTTTGATCACATAGGATGTAGACTTTTATCCAGAAATACTTTCAGCATAGCAAATAGCACTCTCCTGAGTCCTTTTCATATGAGGTCTTTGTTAAGTTTTTTTATGGACATTGATTAACTTATCCCTTTGATAAAGTTCCTTAGCTCTTGAAAGCACTTAGCTCTAATGCCCTATTACTTCTATTACCAGATTGTTCCAGAATTTAATTCCCCAGAAGGCTAAAAATCTTCTAACTACAGCCTTAAAATATTCAATTATACACACTTGTGCTTGTGTCACTGTTGACCTTCACATGATGAGAGCTCTCATCTGATCCTTGAGGTATTTTTCTGGACTGTGCTGAATGACGGTGTGGAAGAACAATATTCTGTGAATCATGCTCAATAGCCATTTGCAGTGTGGTATCACACTGTCACAGCAGGTTCTGTGATTCACATGGTCCTTCATGCTTATAATGCATGCAGCAATTTCTGTTCACTTATATATATCTCCACTGAATTGATCAATTCTTTAAACATAGTCTTGCGTGCCCTTCTTCTAGTGGGCAGGGAAGAAGACTCTGTGGTGTCATAGCAGATTAGATGGGACCTCAGGAAGTGCATGTCTAGGTCAACCTCCTACTCAGAACCACGTCAGCTATAAGATCAAACAGAGCTCACTGCTCATTGCTCAGGGCTTCATCCACTCAGGCCTCGGAAACATTCAGGCATGTGGAGGCACAGCTTTCTGTGCAACCTGCTCCAATGTTTGACTCACTGTCCTCAGGCAAAAGAGTCTTTCCTTTACATACATGAGTCTGTCTTCAGGGTGTGGTGATTGTCTTTTGTCCCCCTGCTGTGCACTGCTCTGGAAAGCCTGGCTCTATCCTGATAAATCTCCCTATGGGAAGTAGGTCCCTCAACAGTTGTCTTCTCTAGGATGAACAGACTTCTCCTCTGACCACTGCAGTAGCCCTCCACTAAACTCTTTCCAAGTTATTGATGTCTTCCTTGTGTTTTCCAACCCAAAATTGTATGTGATATTCTAGTGGGGTCTAATGGGACCTGAGTAAGGGAGGATGATATCCTTTATCTACTGTCTGTGCTCCTCTTGATGCAGCTCAGAATACTGTTGGCCTCCCTTGCTGCCAGAGATACCATATTCAACTTGGTGTCTACCAATATCCACAGGTCTTTTTTTCACAGAGTCCTCCCCCAGCCTGTACAATTGAAAGGCGTTCATCCATCCAGATATTGGACATTTTTTTTGTTCTTTGTTTAGTAAGATTCCTGTCAGCCCATTCCTCCAGCCTATCTAGGTCTATCCAAATGGTAGCCCTGTCTTTAAGCATATTATTTTGTTCTCTCAGCCTACCTCCTGTTTGGTTGCCTCCAGCGAACTTTAACAGCAACCACTCCACTGCCTCTTTCAGGTCACTGATAAAGATGTTGAACGGGACAGATTCCAGGGCAGTCCCCTGTGGTACTGCTGTTGTTAGTGGCATCCAGGCCAGTAGGTTTGTTGTCCTTCTGCAAATCCATATCATATCAGCACGCAGTGACCAGAGATCGCACAGGAACATTGGCAGGACAAAGCTCTGCTGATGTTCTAACAAGAGGTAATCAAGAAATTGGGGCTCAGTCTGTAATAATCTGTGCTACAGAAGGCAAGTGAAACCTTTTGCTCAGTTTGGCAGATCTGCAGTAAGACTCTGTGGCAGGGATTACCTGTTACAACAGCACACCATGTGCTATTTTCTATTCTAATTACAGTTTCTGTAAGTCTTTTTTTCCTATGTTAGAATGTCTTGTCTTGTAAAATATTAGGAGTATCCAAACCCAGGTTATTTTAAAAATTATTCAAAGTAAGGAAAGATAAGGGGGTAATTGTGATGGAAAAAATTATTGGATTGTTCAGTCTCTTAGCCTGGCTGATATGGCTGCTACTGAGAATTTGCTCTGACATGTTTCTAAAGTACTTTGACTCATACTGCATGTATGCCAGGTGACTGTCACTCAACAGAACAAAACGGTGCTCTGCTGGCAAATATTGGAGTTCTGTGTCAATCTGCTGATGTTTCTTGATGGGGTGTTGACCTGAGTGGTGGTTAAACTCCGCCTTGAAAGAGTGAGCACACCTGATACACAAACTTGGACAGTAGCAACTGAGCCTAGAACAGAAGAGGCTACTTATTCTGTTGTTGATGTTGTCAGTATGAAGCAACTTTTTAAATCCTAAATATACTCTTTGGAATGGTTTGAAGTAGGGCAGGGAAGACATCCACTGATGGGGACATGTAATGTAATATGGTAGGACCCAGAAGCAAAGTACTCTAGTGCTGTCAGAATAAAATCTCTCAGCTAGCTACTTTTGTTTCCAGTGTGGGATAGAAATTAGTGTCTTGGACAATGTCAGGACCAGGGGTAGCCTTGGGCTCAAGTTTAACAAAGTCTGATGAGCACTGACTTGGCAGCAGAGAAGCTGGGCTAATTTGTCTATTCCCAGCAGTGGGACCTGAAGAGCAGGGAGCTCCAAACTGCCTCCAAAGAAAGTTGAAACTGTACAAATCATGAGGGTAGGCATATCCTGAAGTACCCATTTAATGAAAAATAAATGCTTGTTTCCTCCAGGATTTGCTCTGATGGGTATGTTTATTGCCAGCAGTTACTAGCAGGCACTGTAACATATATATCTGTTTATCGTAAAACTTGGAATAGACTCTGCTGGTCACAGGGTAATCTCAAAGACTGGAATATATAATTTTTTTATTAGTTTACCACATCACTTTAAGTACATCTCTTACTCTCTATTTGCCTGTGGCCTGCAGAATTGAAGCATTACCTGAGGATTTATGTGAGAATAAACTTTTAAGAGCCTACATTTATTGAACCTTTTTTAGTCCAGTTCCTCCAGCTGCTTATTTGAGTGTTCCAAATATGAAAGTTGTTAGCATATTTAAAACTTTACTTTGCATGGAGGTTCATACTGTGTGTTCATTTATTGTGAGCTATGATATGCTGTGAAGAGAAATAACCCAAAATACTGTCTGAAAGTCAACATCTATATGCGTTTAATTGAAGGAATTATGAAGGAGAGACCTCAGCTGTGCTTGGCAAGTTCAAAAATTACTTCCAGTTTATCTAATGCCACGTAATATGAAATGAACAAGATCAAATTATAATGCTATGGTTCATTGGGCGTATTTGATTAAGATAATTGTTCATTCACCTAAGAGCTGTCATTTAATACTTATATTGTTGAAGAAATGCACAACTTGGAGCCAAGTGCTGCTTACCTTTCAAAAGAAGAGCTATTTCTAGAACATAGTTCCCTATGAATATCTTAGCACAGGTAAACATGAGCCTGGACTACATTGAAATATATTCTCTGCCTAATAACCTTTTCCTTCCTGAGTAGTTATATTGGTAGAAATCCTCCTACTGCAAAGTCTTATCATAATTTCAAGAGTCATTCCTTTTCCCTTATGGAAACAGATTATGGTGGTATAAACACTATGACTGTACCAGCGCAGCCAAAGCAGAGTGATTTTTATTTGTGTCCTTGTGACATGTATCTGTGTCCTCTGTCATATCAGCACCTGGGTCTGCTCTTGAGAGTGTGTGGGGTGATGTTTGAAACAGCTGGCTCACCAGCTTCAGGGAGCGTTAGGAGATACCCAGTCCCTGGTGGTGGGTGCCTCTGCCCTGTGGGAAGACAGGGCTTTGTGCTACTCTGCAACACAGACAATTCCTTTGAATACCTGTAAGTCCTAAAGACTTTTTTTTTTCATAGTGTAGGAAAACTGCAGTATTAGGCTGTGGTGTGACAGAAAAAAACATACCAAAAAAGAATGTCATAACTGCAAATAAACATCTGTCTCAAAAATGGTTTATGAACTCAGTAGATACATTGATGAAATCATCACTTCTTACGTGACAATAAAACTTTTGCTTTCAGAAATAACATTTACTTGGGATCATGGGTTCTAGCATCAGTTTTAACAGTGATTATGCTCTGGTTTCATAGCTTTGGTTTTGAATTGTGGCTTCTCTGATACTCTGGGTAATTCTGATGTTCACTATGATTTATAGGATAATTTCCCTCTTCCTAGGGTATAAGATTTCTCTTCCTG
>NW_005054418.1:1398029-1422370 GCF_000277835.1 Geospiza fortis | reverse complement strand
AGACTCAGATATGTTAAAGATAGTGGAAATTTGGGTTTGTCCAGGATATACAGAAATATGGATTAGAAATTTTCTTATCTATATAGTAAAAAATTCTGAAAGAAGATCTGAATGGCTTTTGTACTCCTCAACTTAAGAGAGGTCAACTTGAATGACAGGAAGCTCATGGAATTTATATGTTGATCTTGATTAGTGCAAAGCTCGCATTTCTATGGTGCAAGATAGATAAGCAGATAAAAGATAGATAACTTTTTCCTAAAGCAAGCAAAGAAACAAATCAATCCCCCAAAACCCAAAATGAAACTACACCAATTTCCTGCAATGTCCTTGTGTGGCTTCTCCTTGCTTTTTTGACTTTTAAAATATATGTTCTAATAAAACATTTGAAATTACATTTCTGTGCTCAAAACACAGTAAAAAGGTGTCACTGATTATGGATGTTGATAGATTCACTATATAAGCTTAAAAAACCAGATATGTTTTACCTCTGATCTTTTACTTACAAAACAACTGCTCATATGAGAACCACTGTATTGAGAATTTATTTTTAAATATTTACATAGGAGTTGCTTAATCTAAACCTACAAAACTCCTTTCTTTCCCCCCCAAGATACATGGAAAATTGACAAAATGTTCCTCATTCTAGTGCATGTTTTGAGGGGTAGAAGAAAGGGTTAGTCATGCTCATTTGGACAGAAAGCACTTAAAGTCAAGCAAATACATAGGTTTTGCCTCAAACTTCTCAACACAGTGAGCTTCATGTTTCCATCTTTGAGGGAAGGGGAATTAATGGACTTTCTAAAGTCACTGAAAAATTGATCCTAATTCTTCAGTAGTATTTGTGTGGAGAATATCTAAGCTGCTGTCTCTGATGTGTGTTCTTCAAAGCGCTTATGTTGATTACTTGGATTTTCAGCACCTCTTCACAGTTTTGTTATTCTCTGGTAATTACTTTGAGAAACATTCAGGCAACCTTTCAAACTGAATCCCTTCAGTTCTAAATGAAAAATGTCTAAATTGAAGTTTCTCAGATTGTGCAGAAATTTAGGAATGCAGCTTGTTCATTAGGGATAATTTCAAGCAGATGCTACTTACAGTGATGGAGAGGAATATGTCTGGCAGCTGCAATTTCCTTTTTGCCTCAGATGATTTGTTTCTGTAATGGCTTTGTAAAGGCATCTCACTTCTAGAAAAAACTTCTTTGAAATGCAAGGTACAAAAACATGGAAAAAATTCAATTGGATTTATTTCTAGTTTCAGTTATATTTACCTTTTTCAATAAATGCAATATGTTACGCCTCTGTCCATACTGGCTAAAAATTGCATTGTGTTATGTTTCAACCAGGGTTGCCCATGTTTCAGTCTGTAGCCTTGGTGTGTTTGTGTCTATTGCTGTATTAGAAAGCTCCCAAATCCTTGTGTATTCTATGGTTTATGGCTCATGTAAAAATAGTAATTGCCATCATTGCATCAGTTAAAATACAGTAGTTGCCTTTTTTAATTGGCTTATATTTCAAGGACATTTTGTGTCCTTTGCCATCATTAATAAAGAGATTGTTGTTGATTTACAGATCTGGATTTAAGTAGCAAATTTAACAGTTTCTTTGGAAATGTGAGATGGAAGGACTCATCTACACAGCATAACTACAAGGCTACCTTGAGGGCCATCCCTTCTTCCTCCCTGCCTCCTGTCCCAGGGATACAAAATTATAAGTGCAAGCCAGCACTTTGGATATTCTGACAACAAAGGAACAATCCTCAAAACATCCACATGGAGCTTATTTGTTGTAGGGTGTGCAGTTTTGGAGAGAAGACCTTGACTTTTCACAGGGAAGTTTTAGCATAACTTGTTACTGACTGAGTGAAGCACTTGAACTTGAGCTGTAAACAGAGTTCTGCAATTTGCCAGGTGGAAGCAGCTCTGGCAATGTGCTTGGCATTGGCTGCCCAGCCAGGGACCATGTAAGTGCAGGATGGTTTGTGGCTCCTGGTGTTGGTACAGCCCTTACCATGGGAACTCAGCAGTGGGTTGTGTTTGAAGGCTGTACATTCCCTGGCTGTTCCTCTTGCAGGGCAGAAGGTCCTGGTGGATAGCCACAAGGCAACTCTAACAAGAGATTTCTGGGAATTTCCTGCTTTGCACTCTCTGTGTTTGTGTCACTGGACTTGTTAGTCTGAAAGCCCAGAGGAAGCAGTGGAGGCTGACTGGCTTTGCAGAGTGTTTACCCTCCTAAAGTGCTGTACCTTACTGTGAAAGGCAAGACTGGAGCAGGGGCAGTAATGGACAAAATGACAGCACATGAGTAAATACACGTGATAGAATGTCTTTATGTCCAGCTGAGGTGTATACTTCTGTGTTGGGGTGTCAGTTTGAGTGGTCAGTATTTACATAGGACATTTTATTTTCTTGCTGTTTTTTTTTTTTTTTAAACACTGATTCTATTTGTAAAATGATTTAAAGAAAGTTTAATCGAATGTAATTTCTAGTTGCTTTTTCAATCCTGTATTTAAGATTGTTCTCTTTTCTAGTAATAGAGCAGTAAGTCTTACTGTGAGTGTGTTTTTTTGCTTTGCTACTATTAGTTCCAGGAAATAGATATAGTTTGGATAATTTGCGGGTTTTCTGTTACACAGAGTTTTGTCCTTCTCTATATTCCTTCTCTTTCTGTTCTTAGAAGGTACTTCTTGCAGAACATTGCAGAAGTTTCTGGTTAAAAGGATTGCAAGGATGAAATATATTTGTCCTATTTCTATTTTTATTGCACAAGGAATCTATTAATCTGTATTTTTATTGGTTTATAAAATAGAGTGAAATTCAACTACAAAGGACTGCTTTTCCCAGTGTCTCTCTTGTTTTCATATAAAAATTGTTTCTCTGTTCCAATTTTCTTTTATATTGCAGAGAAAACCTTGCCTTTTGTTTAATATGCCTTTTCTTGTCTGCGTTTGAAGGGAGATAATTTAATAAATTTTGGAGTCAGAATCAAGTCACACAAATGGAATTGAGTAATCCTGAGAGAAGATTTGCTAAGTTGGTTGTATTAATGTGACTATCCAAGTTGCTATGAGTTTCCAGACATTTAATTAGTACCTCTGGCGGCATACTCTTTTCAGCTTTAGGTATCGTTTTCTGCTCTTCAAAATATCCGTAGTGACTTCAGTGCTTAAGAGGTGAAGCTCAACTCCAGCTCCTCTCTTTCTCACCAGGGTTCTGCCTTTGCAGATAATTTGATTTCTTTTTGGAAACACAGCTCTTTGGGGAGCAGGGCAACCAGCAGGTATATAAATCTGCACATGGCAATGCTAGTTAGTCTGGGGAACACAGCATACAGAGTTCTGTGGTTAGAACAGAAAATTGAGATGTACAGTTTCATTTGGATCACCCTGCTGCCAAATGTACCATTGTGTTTCCTCCATGCAGCAATGATGGTTGGAAACTACCTGGGTTCATCCTGTGCTGGTGGCTTCAGCAGCAAGTTGTTGTAGGGCTTTTGTGTGTAAGAGTCATGTGTACACAAAGACAGTGAAGAAAAAGACACTGATTGTGGAACTTAGTTTGAATGGTCCATAAATGTTGCTATCTGTGGGGTTTAGGGTGGCAGATGTGCAGGTCAAGATCCAATTCCTAATGTGACACACACAGAGATCACATTAACAATAAATTTGGAGTTTAATTTGATGGAAAATAAAATACATGAATGTACCAAGAATGTATGAAGAATTTCATCAGATAGGAGTAATATTCCCAGGAATTCCTGTGAACAAAAAGTCCCCTGGAACTGGGAGATGATGCCAGTTTAAAGAGCCTTATAACAATGATGACTACGAAAGGCAGAAGTTTCTAAGAGAAAAAAAAAGTGTATATGAATCCATTGTGGGAGTCTTGGAAAGGGGAATGGCTCTGTTGACTGGCAAACAGATTCAGCTGATGGCAGTCAGCCCAGAAGAACTAGCTTTCAGTTTAGAAGTTTCAGAGTTCTCTACATTAGGTGAGGAAAGCTTTGGATAAAACAATCCTTATGGAGGGGCTTGACAGCTGGCCTGCAAGCAAAGCTGAGTTAATAGAAGAAATAACAGTTGATGATTTTCGACTTCAGAGGGGTTACAGTCAAGAAAGGGGATCTGCAGGGCCTTGTTTGATCATTTGAAGCAGAGCAGTATGCTCTTGTTGCACAGGTGGCTGGCTGGTGGTATCCTGGGCTGCCAGCAGGGCAAGGGAGGTGATCCTGCCCCTGTACTGAGCACAAATGAAACCATACCTAGAGTGCTCCTTTCTCCTGTGGGCTCCCAAGAACAACACCAATGTGGATGTTCTGGGGAGAGGGCAGGCAAGGGCAAAGAAGCTGATGAAGGGACTGGGATAACTCACATATGAGGAAAAGCTGAGAGAGCTGTGACTCTTGAGCCTGGAACAGAAAAGGCTCAGGAGGATCTTGCCACTGTGTACAAAATACCTGCAGGGAGGATGCAAACACAGTGAGACCAGGCTCTTTTCAGTGGTGCCCAGTGACAGAACCAGAGGCAATGGGCACAAACTGAAGCACAGGAGGCTCCCTCTGAACATCTGGAAATATGAGGGTGACTGATCATTAGCACAGATTGTCCAGGGAAGTTGTGGAGTCTCCATCCTTGGAGATATTCAAAAGCTTCCTGGACCATGTCCTGGACAGCCGGCTCTAGTGGCCCTGATTGAGTAGGGATGTTGGGCCAGATGACTTCCAGAGGCCCCTTTCAACCTCAGCTACTCTGTAACTCTGTGATTTTGTGAAAAGCGAGTTATTTTCGTCAAAGATATACATGGTAGAAATGCCCTTTTTTCCCCTTCTTCTCTCCCCCCACCCCCACCCCAGCCTTTGTTAGAGTGGGCTAAAAAAACCCCAAACTTGAAACTTTTCTTAATGGTGGTTAATAGGAAATAGAACCAGTTTATACAGACTAAAATGCAATCAAAGTGGTCAGAGTAATGAGTAATGAGTGTGTGAGGACAGGAATAGCAGCAGCTCTTGTCCTATGTAACAATTATAGCAGCAGTTCTTGTTCTGCCTAACAGCTCCTGGGAAAGGGAGACCTTAAGTGGGTGCAAGGACACACGAATCTGCAATATACGGGAGAGTGTTCACAGCAGTGGATAAATTAAAATCTTCCTGCTGTGATATCTATAACTAGCCCTGAAATGGATCATCCATTTAGGGATAATCATCATTAACTAATGAGAAGCATGAGATTCCTAAGACTATATAACTATTCTAGTTTGGTTTGAATTAAGATAAGAAGCCTTTGTGAAAGCTGGAGGTGATTAAGTACAAGGTGTCTTGGATTTTTGCCCTGCAGGAGTGACTAAGGAGTTACTAAGGAGAGCTCCTGAACCCTGTGTCTGAAGATAGGGGTGAATTTTCTCTGAAAGAGATACAAGTGACCTTAGAACAACTGACATTAGAATATCCCTCTGGGTGTTCCCAAAGGGAATCTGGAAATAAAATTATTACAGTTGGATGCTGGACCTAAGGATGGCAGCAGTAGTGACGGAAATTCAGCTGAAACTGTACCTACACAACAGACCACCAGAAGTCTCCAGACGCTAAGGCATTTCACTTCTAGGAAGGGAAATTTTTACGCATTTGAGACATAATCATAGAAATCCTTTAAATATTGAGGAAAAAGTCTGGAATTGCTGAATAACACAAATAGGCTTGACAATAGATTGAGAGTATAGATGTCTAAATACTTATTTGACAAATGTCAATCATCCATTTAGGAAAGAAAAAAGGAGTTTTTAACAAGGAATAAGTCTCATGTAAATTCAGCCTCTCATGTTTGGGCAAAAACTGCATTTATCTTCCAGCTATTCTGGTTTTTATTTGTTGTTCCATTTCTCAGAGAGGGCTTCATTCTCTGTGAACTATCCCTGAAGCTGTTCTTGCTTGTGGATACTCACCCCTACATTTTTTATTTCTTGTGTTGGAATTTAGAAGAAATGAACTGCTTTTTGTGGGTTGGTTTTGTTGTGTTTGTTTGTTTTTAAAAAAGATCCACTTAGCTGAATGATGCCTAAGGAATTATCTTCTAGGCTAGGAGAAATACACAGGTGCTGAATCTGAGCTCTGTTTCCTTTTTGCTGTTCTCTGAAAGTGAAGGGCAATTTATTACTCTTTGCCTGTCTCTACACAGCCAGGTCTTTTCATCTTCTGTCATGGTTACCTATGGAATGAAGACGACCAGAGAAGCAAAGCAGAAGCTGTGCTGCTGGCTGTGGCTGCTGCCTGCAGCCCTTGGCAGTGACCAGTGAGCTGTTCCCTTGTGCAGGGCTCTCTGCAAAATAACCTTCCCATGCTGCAAGTAAGGGCCATGCAGACCCTCCATCTGATTTAAAGAGTTCAACGGGGGTTTTGTGAGAAGCTGATTTTAATTGCTTAATAATTTGAACAGGGACATAGTGATTCTTGTGTCATTGGATCATTAACTGAATGCAACAACAAATTAATATAAATTGGTTATGAATACATGGAGGCGGAAAATTAGAAGTTACCTAAATTATCTTTGAAACAGCCCAACCAAATACTCAAGTTCATTCTGAACCCTGTGAAAATTTCCAAGGACTACCACAGACCCCCAAGTGTCTTGAAGGTTATGGATACACTTAATCTTGATTCTACAACTTAACACTACAGTCTATTGTGCTGTTCTTATCTCAGAAGTGTTTTAGCCACTCTCTTCCTGGCAGTGGCTTTCAGCTTCAAGGTCTGCACAATTCAGTATAATTCCTGATAGCTATTCAGTCTCCACCCCTTGCCTGGGTTCAGCTGAATCCCCTGATGTCAGATGAGGACATAGTAACCATAGCCTTGTTTCTGCCAGCACCTTCTTTCATCCTATCCATGCTGGTCTTGGAGGACCTAACGTTTTTGTATTCCCCAGGTGTCCAATTCCTAACCCCATTTTTATTTAATTCTAGGTAGACTACTGGCTAGATCACCTCTCCTATTGCACAGACCCCTGACTGCTCCCTGCCCAGATTAACAACATGTCAGAAGTTTAGCTTTCCCCCTTGTTGTTCCAAACACAAATCCTAGTCACAACTCTGACCACAACCTGAATATCCTGGTTTTGTAAGTCAGTTCCTTGAGTACAATTACTGTGACTGGAGAGACTGATCTGTCCCAGAGTTACTGGTCCCTCTTGATGCTGTAGGTCATCTTAGCTCTGTGTTCTGTGGATGATTGAGTAGGAAATGGATTTCTTCCATTTCAGCCTTATAAAAACCTAAGCTCTCAGACAAAAAATTTCATGTTTTCTTGTCGAGGATCAAGGTCAAAACTGTTATTTTCAAAAATCAGGTATTCTCTATTCTCTCTGAAGTGTATATCTTACCAATCCATAGCAGATTTCCAGTTCCTCCTATCCCAAGCCATAAGAGTTTCTGTGTAAGGCTAGAGTTAGAATTATGAGGTAGTTATAACCATGAAGGTATAGAATCATACAATGATTTGGGTGGAAAGGACCTTAAAGATCCTCTAGATCCAAATCCCCTGCCATGAGTGAGGACTCTCCACTAGACCAGATTGCTCAAAGCCTGATCCAGCCTGGCCTTGAACACTTCCAGGAATGGAGCAGGGAGAAGGAAATTATACACGGGTTCCTCTGGCTGCACTGAAGGTGTGAGACTTTGGACTTAAGAGTTTCAGATCACTCTCCAGATCTTTCTTCGCACACAACTTCCAGCTTTTTCAAAATATAGGTGTATGTATAGGCCTTTTTTTTTTTTTTGTGGACAGGGAAAGGTGTGAATCTTCTCTGTAGGGTTAAAGAAGGAGGAAACACACCTATTGCATGAAGAGTAGGAAAGGACTTATCCAAATGAGGAACTCACTCTCACTTGGGACCATGGTGGGCTGGAAGTTTGATCTACTCAGAGTGCCAGAATAGGGAGCATACAACCTCTCTTGTTATACCTGGGATGGACAACAACCAGTGTAATTGTTTAACAGTCAGGGTTGGGATTAAATTTAGGGATATCGGGTTCTGAAGTATTGATTTATTGGAGGATTTTGCAAGTTTTGCAGGGGTAAGTTGGAATTGTGTTCCGGTAAGGCAGAGTTATCTCTGGGATGTTGTTATAAGGTGAGGATTATGTTTGAGTTGGGAACAACATGGCATAAAACCTCATGTCTGCTGACATACTGAAGTACCTGAGGGAGAAGAGGACACTAAAGAGAAGTGAGCTGAAATCAGATAGGAAAATGAAATTAAATTCTTTCAGATTTGCATGTGTCACTTCAGCTCAATTTATGTATTTCCTTAAAACTAAATTACCACCATAAGATAAGGGTATTTTCCAATTAACAGTCCTTGTGCACTTACCCAATAATCTGTAAATGGATGCAGAGGTCATATGCAAGCCACACAAAACACACTGAATCTCTCCACTCTTGGTGTGGCAGAAGCTTTAGAATAATGTTTGTTTTGAAAAAAAAGCATAATTGAGTTTTTCCTGCATTCTTTATGCAAGAGGAAAACAAAGACAAGTTTGAAAGAATGAAATAGAAGGCTTAATAAAATCTTAGAGGCTTAATAAAATCCACGTGGAGACTGAGAAAAATCTCAGGTAGCTCACTCCAGGGATGAATTTTGCCTGTTCTACAATGAATGGTGACTTTTCTACCTCTGCTTTGCTTCCTCTGAAAGAACTGTGCAATTGTTTTTCTTCCCATGCTGTGTAGTGTATATAGTATGATTACATTTCATCATACAATGAGATTCCACATTGTTATAATTTCATTCTGATGTAGTTTGTTTTTTAATCACACCCCTTTACATTTTCTAAATCAATATCCAATTGCTGTTGCTTCAGGGGAAAAAATAGCAATTCATTAAGGCTTACCTGAAAGAAGAGTATGAGTTTTATCTCGGTAATGTGCATGACAAAGTTTAATGAATCATTTAAATATTTTCCATTATTTTCCACCTCTTATGCAATGGAAATATCATTTTGGAGTTAACAGAGAGCAAGGTAGCAGGACTAAACCAGAAAACCCATTTATAAAACACTTTTTACAGGGCATCCTATCTAAACAGGTAATTTTCCCATTCTTGAGAAGGTCCATCTTACTGATGTTAATTTAGCAATCACCAACACATGGTTTTTTCATGGTTTGAACCAGTCTTTCAGTTCTTGTGTAAGAGAATCTCTCAGTATTCTGAATTATCACAACTGTTGAAATAGTGGTGTTTGGCTTTATCCCCATCTGTTTTCTGTGCATAAATGGATGTTTTCAGCTATCCAATGGGAGAAGGATTTTTTCCTTCTATAGTCAAGGTGGACCCAGTGTCCTTCAAGCAGTACACAGGTAAAGGATGGGCGGCATTGGACACAAGCTGCATCAAGGAAAATCTTAATTGACATTAGGGAAAAAAATAGTAGGCAATCAGATATTGATATGGAAGATGTTGCCTCAAAAAAGTGTGGAAGATGTTTGAAAACACTCTGAACTCAATTGGATAAGGCCCTGAGCTACTTTATCTAATGGCAAAGATTCCCCTCTTGCATGGTCAGACCAGATGACCTCCTCAGGTCCCTTTCAAATTAAATTACTGTATGATACTCACCAAGAAATAATCAAGATGCCTGTGCTGACTAAGAACTGACCTTATCAGGCAGTATTGCCCCTATTTCAGTCAGCAAATTACTTTACCTGATAAAAAGTGCAGCATTTTCTAAGTCTAGAGCTGTTACCTGTAGCATTGCCAAAGTTGATGTGAGTGGTCTGTATCTCCTTAGTCATTGCCAATAATGTGCAAATTAGTGTCTTTATCCTACCACATCTGCTTTTTGCAACTCGCTGAGGAGGGAACTGATAAGGATGGTAATTTTTTTTCAGCTGGATAAATCTAGGCTGTACTGTCACGTATTTGTAGGAACAAACAGGGGAGATTTAGCCTGATACTAGTGAAAATCTCAATTCTTCAGCTTATAAAAATACCAAAGAATCAGTAAAACCTCCTTACCATAGTTTCCCTCTGCTTTTAAAATTGCCTTTTCACACGGCAAATTTTGATCTAGCAGTGGAACCCAGGTTAGCAACAGGGATGATTCATGTTTTCTGGGCATTTTCTGCAAAGTTTAGTTCAATCTTCTAAAAGACAAGAAAAATAAGGAGACTGGAGACTTTGACTAGCAGTCGAGGCCATTTCACATACATGTTTGCAGAAATAAAATTATAAGGCTTGAGGGATCAGTCTGACAAAACATAAAATTATGTGCATTGGTATACATTTCCATTTAAAACTAGGAATAATTTAAAATAATGAAGTTAGGCAGAAGTAAAATAGTAATGAGTTGATCACTCTACACTGTAAATTCTTGAAGCATAGCCTAATGTGTAAGCAACCATAACCTTTGGGGAAAAGAAATAGGGCACCCAAGGCTTTCTTGCCCTTGTCTGGGTTTTGTGGTTTGGCAGTGGGGAGAAGCTGTAGAGAGAAAATCTTGTAAGCTGAGTCCACGCATTTATTTTTAGTTTTATATGAGGCATTTACTAATGGCAAAATGTCCTTGAGGTTAGGAAGAGGGGTTTTTTTCCTTGGCACAGAGAAGTTTCTGCATTCCAATTTTGTTGTGATGTGTTCTTTCCAATTAATAATAAAGCATTTTGAGAGGAAACAAGGGAAAGCAATGAGGCTGGGGAGGCCAAGTTATTAACCCAGTGTTATTTCGCCCTTATAAGCAACAATTATAGTCTAGAGCACACCTGTACCATTAAGTTTATCACTTAGACCACAGCCAATTCCTTTCTACTACAGATTTTCTCTCCTATAAACTCTGTGAGTTAAAATTATTTCAAAATCCAAAAACTTGCAGGAAAGTGGTGCTAGGGTGACCAGGGAATGGAGAATCACTCTTTCAGAGCAAGTTAAAAGAAGCAGGTTTGTTCAGGCAGCAAGAGAAGGTCTGACTACATAGTAGAAATATATCCAGGGTAAAAGCTAGAGAGCAAGAGTTAGAAAAGAATGGTAAAAAGTGAGTCAGGTGTATTCATTTTTCCATGGGTAAAACTTGATTAGACTCTAGAAGAAGGTTCCTGACCTTCAGGAGGGCATAGGCTTAGGATGAATTGGCTGAAGGTGAAAAAGTCTGGTTGACTCCATTAGAAGACTGACCTTGATTCAGGAGGTGCTTCTAATCCTATCCAGGGGAATTACAGAAGGGTATGGAGCCATGTGTGACTTTTCTTACCTCTCTCCAGAATCTTTTTGCAGTTTAAAGATGTTTCAGTCGCTATGAGAGATTTTTCTTGCCTTTGATACGTGGATGATTATTCATTCTGCGGGGAATGTGATTTAAGCAGTAAAATGCCATTCACAGGTGACACAAAATGCAAAATTGTGTTTTGTTTTGACAGAAAGCTTTTCAGGAGGTCCATTTGACTAAATCAGTCATTGTCTCTAGACCTAAGATAATTTCCTATTTTTTTCCCGAAAATTCCATATTACTTTAAAAGTACTCTAACGACATAGAGAGAATCCTATTTGTCAGCCTCACTGAGACTGAGCTTGTGTAAGTTTCTGAGTTCGTAATTTTTATTATCCTCTTTTCCTTCTCGCCTTCTGGCTTTTCAATAGGAAAATATGTTTCCATGGATGTACTATAGAATGTCTTTTTCTACTTTTAAGCTGATTTTGAATCGATGAATGTGGTCATATCACTGTTTATCTTGCAGTAGCTTTTCCTGGCATGCAGCTTGTTACCTTTGATTAATTTCTTTATCTCCTGGGATGCAAGTATGCATTTGTGAACTTTGTGTTGAAAACCTGTCACGAATTTGATTTTTCTTCTGCTTTCTAATCCTTAATTAAGCATATTGACATATGGTTAGTAGGGATGACAGCCTCCTGTCAAATAGCCAGCAACAGCACTGATTCTGCTGTTATATTTATTTATGAGACGTCACAGTACATGGAATCATCACTTTGTTCACTGAAATCTTTGTAAATTAGGAGGAATTGATCTCTTTCCATGCAGAGAAATCGTACCATTCCCATTCTGATTCAGAGAGAATCTGGCTCAGAAGTAGGTAGGGGTGACCTCAAAAGTTTGCAGAAAATGAGTAAGTGAACTTGGTAAGTTTTTTAAAGGACTTCAAGAGTAAAGGAAACACACCAGGGCAGATTCTCAGCTGGTGTAAATTGCTATCACTCCACTGAAGTGGGTATAGCAAAAGCAGCTTAACCAGCTGACAGTCCCTCAGGTGTGCCTTTCTTTCTTGTTTTGCTGCTGATTTTGAAATGAGAGGACTCCAAGTGAACCTTTGGACCAAATTATTCTGTTGGGGTTGAAGCAGGTCACAGATAAAATAAGAGTACAGATCAAATCCAAGCTTTTTCCACATGAGTTATACCCTAATCATGGCTTCATGCATTCTCAGAATTTGATTCCCTGCAGCCTTTCTCCTGCTTCTGCCAGCCCCTGATCTGGAATTAAATTGTTATCAGAATCACTGTAGCATATGTTGTATTACTGTGTATATCAAATAAAAGTTGGAAACTTGGCCTGTTCAAGCCTGGGAATAATCTTGTCTACCACAGAGCACCTTCTGAGAGCCAGCAGTTCATCCAGTGAAAGCACCAGCATCTCCCAAATGCTCCTACAAACAGGACTGCATCTTAATATTAATAAAGCAGTGAAGTATTAAGGCAACATATGCCGTAACTGTGCAGTCTGCAAGTGAGTTAACTCCTTCTAAGAGACCTGATCAGATTTCCTGATGATGAAGCAATGTTGTGCTTTGTCAGATGACTGCCTCCTCATTATTCAACACAGCATTATGGGGTTTGTGGCATACTTTGTTATGTTTGAAACATAAAGGTGAAGATTTTTTTTCTTAAAAGAGAAACCAACAAAACCAAACATAATTATTTTTGTCTTTGCTTGAAAATATTTTAAAAATGATGCTGCTAAATACTCAAATTTAAGTCTTAATTATATGGATTCTGGCAAAACTATTTGCCAAAAAATGGAGAATTTTGGATAAATTAAATTAGCTTCTAGAATACTTTTTTTAAAAGTAAGTTCATACTTTAATGTTTTTTCGTGTAGATAGTTTATAAAACTTAAATACATACCTGACTTAGTACCCTCTTTCTCCACTTGGTGTGAGAAATGTTTCAGTGGGTGTAGTTCTCTGTTTGCAGCAGGGCAGTCTGAGCCTCAAGCATGTGGTGAACTGCTTCCTTCTGGTAATTGCCTTTTGTAGGGGCAGGGCAGCTCTGTGTACAGACCCCACAGCAGCTCAAGCCAAAATATCATTCAGGATCATGTGACAACATGATTTCACCAGGTACTGCCAAATTTTGGGAGGAAAGATGTTGAAATTCCAGGTTGGTCCTTAAAGGCCCAAACCCCTCTATGCCCCATCTCCCTTCCTTGATCACAAACACATGAGAGGTGTGTTCAGTAGTGTAATGAAGTTAAATGTTTTTAATTTTTGGCCTCAGTTCAGTGGTGGGTTTTGCCCCAGGGACAGAGTCTGTGTGTGTGCATATGCTGATTTCCTGCTGGGTCTGATAGCAGAACAGGGCTAAGCTCCCTTCCTGCTCAAGCAGAGAGGTTACTCTGTAAAATGAAACAGACAGTTTTTATTGTGAGATTAATGTAAGAATTAACTATCCAGTGTAATCTTCTTTTTAGAAAATGCATGTATTTACCTTAATTTCTTTTAAATACTCTTTTATTAGAATATAATATTTTATTAGAAGTGTTTACTCTCTATATTAAGTACTCTTCTATTAAAGTGGGAAGCTATGCAATATAGCCATCCCATAATAGCTATTAATTACTCTGTAAACTAAAGCTATGGGCAGGACTGTTGTGGGCATGTGGTGAGAATATTATAAGAAATAGAAACTTCATGTTATACAGTGAAGTAAGGCTTTTTTTCCTCTATAAATTGATTTTTTAAAAATTTCCTTGGGGTTTGGTTTCATTTAGAACAGATAATTGTAGAAATATGATTTTTAATGCATTCTAGTTTAATATTAATAAATTGATACAATGCTGATGTAACCAATCATTTTTCACAAGTCAGTTTTATTGACATCAGTGAAAGAAAAGCTTCTTTATTCTTTCTCTGTAATTATAGTGATCACACTATATTTCCTGTATTGTGAGCATTTAAGCATCAAACAGCTTGTTTCCACCTTTGAAAATTCAAGCCTTAGTGAAATATTTAAGTACAATCAGTTTTAGTTCTTGCTGAATGGAAAATAATGAAAGTGCAGAACAAAACATTATTTTTCCTCTGACTTCCTAGTAATTAGTCTTTGCCTTCTTTTTGAAACACCAATGTTCTGCCTATTTGCTCTTAGAATTTAACAACCTTTTCAGTGCTTTGCAAAAAATTGCAAATTGAGACAGGCCTAGTTTCTTCATAGTTTTTTGCATTTTAGAAATATACCATTAAGGAATAATTTAAAATCCTTTTCTTCTTTGTAAACCATGCAATTTAAACTACAAGAGGTTTTCTTCTGTTGACACTTGAATATACTTGTACTTTATGTTGAAATCAAGAGGATGTCTGCATGAGGGCTGAGCACTAAAAGTTTTGTGATGTATGCTAGTGGAAAGGTTTATATTCTGAAGTGACTAAAAACCTAGAGATCAAACTGAAATCTGTGGAATGATGGAAGAAAATCTTAGAAAAACTGCATGTCTCCAAACACCTGAAAAGCAAACCATCTCAGATTCTGTTTCTTTGACCTAGTTTGTCCTTGGATATTTAGACACAAACCCCCTCTCAAAGTCAGCATGAGGCAGAATGAAATTGAGTGGGAGCAGATTGAGCAGTCAGAAGTATGAAATTTGCTCTGAGATAAAGTATCCTCATAGGAGTGCTCTTCCCTTGGGCTATGGACACTAAATTTACCTGGTAATGCCAGCTGACTGAAATGGTCCCTTGGTATTTCTTGTGGAGGCTTCCCCTGTGGCTGGAGATCTCTCTTGTGGCTTAGGATCTCAATTTAGGCTTCATTAAGTGCTCTGACACAAGAAGGATAAGAGCTGATCCATGCTTTGATCAATGCTGATCAATGTTGGCATTAATCCACAGGCACTTCTAACAAAAAAGTTCTATTTTCTCTGATGCTGTTCTGACTCAGCCAGAGTTAATGGCCTTTCCTGAGAAATGCAGCAGTGGTTATTAAGAGATGAGGTGAGGACTCAGAAATGAACCAGAAGAGAGAGGAGAGCTGGCTGGCTGTGCTTTGAAACTCCTGTAGTATTTACGTAGTTACACGTGTATGCAGCCTGAGTTGTTCTTCTCTGAGTGAATTTATTTTTAAAAACTCTCCCACACAGCTGCTTCTCTGTCCTTCAGCACAGAGCCAGTGTTCTGGCCTCACTCTTCAGCAGATCACACAGTGGTTGGCTTCACCCTATGGCAGGCCAAGGATTTGAGCTTGTGCTTTTCCAGCCTGGAGAAAAGGAGGCTGAGAGGAGACCTCATCACAGTCTGCAGCCTCCTCATGAGGGGAAGAGGAGGGGCAGGCACTGATCTCTGCTCTGTGAGAGAAGTGACCCAGCCACTGGACCAAAGGGACTGGTGGCCTGAAGGTTTTTATATTGGATATTAGTAAAAGGTTCTTCACTGAGATGGTGTTTGGGCACTGAAACAGGCTCCCCATGGATTGGTCACAGCACCAAGCCTTGACAGAGACAAGATGCATTTGGACAATGCTCTCAGGCCCCTGGTGTGACACTTGGGGATGGTGCTGTGCAGGGCCAGGAGTTGGACTCGGTGATCCTTGTGGGTCCCTTCCAACTCAGCACATTCTGTGATTCTGTGATCTGTACGGCAAATATCAATGTACTTTCCTCAAAGTTAGAGCCAGAGGCACTGGAGAAGCTGAGCAATCGCTATGATAACTGTGTCCCACTGGAGGGCTCCCCTGCACTTGCAGTAATCCTCCTCTTTAATGGCTATCTCAGTTCTAGGGCTGTCTCTTCTCTGCAGTGCAGTGCATTGCAGAGCTGCTCCCCTGCAGCAGAAGAAGTGGGTTTAGAGATGGGTGTGTGGGTGTGTGTGCATGCAAGACTCACTTCTGCACTCTGTGGGTATTTTTAATCACTGTCCTCAGTATTGCTATTAAGAAATTGATGTGCTAAATCACTCAGAATTTAGTATTACTCTTATTTTGAATTTTGTGTTGATTCCTCAGTGAGGTTGGCTAAATATCTTCACTGCTTCTTAACTGATTACAGCTTTAGAATGGTAATGGCAGTTATTCTGTTCCCTTTATTGTACTTCAGTTTTCAATAGAAGCCTTCAGTACAATCCAACTACTTAGAAGTACTCCAAAGGGAAAATGGCTGCACAGCTACACTTGAAGTTGACTGCTTTGCTCTTTCTCAGTTGTTTTGCTTTAATATAATTTAATGTTAAAATAAAATTATTGTTCAATTTAATTTGTGAACAGTTTTTAATTTTCTGTTGAGATTTCAGGTAGTTGTTGAGTCTTGAGGAGTCAAGTGCTTTAGAAGGATACTCTAACTAGAAAGCTTCAGTGATCTCACAGAAAAGTGTATGAAGTGAGTTAGTGATCTGCTTGTGTGTAGCCATGCAATAGCTTTCTGCAGTTCTCCAATTTGTCTGAAATGAGTTAGATGACGCAGGATGTGTTGGGAAAAATCAGTAATTATAGTGAACTTTTGTGACTATTGTAACAGCTGCTCTTAAAACTGGTAATTATTGGCAATTTAATTTCTTTACAAATACATTATTTTCAGACTGGGTTTTACACTAGCTTACATTGAAATTTAGCTAATGTGCCTAGTTACTTTTGGATTCACGATTGTCTTTTTCCTGATCAGTTGCACAGTGTTTCAAAAGTCTCAAATTTTAAGTTGGATGCAAAAATTCACCTCTTCAAGAAAGTCCTTAGGTCATCTTTGGTCTTGTCTTTTAGAGATCACCCTAGAGATCTTTTAGAGCCAGTATTACTGACTGTTAGATGATGGACAAGGACTTCTGGGGATGTTGACTCTAAATCATGATTCTATCCCATAGAAGTTCGCTACTATGCTTTGCCTGTATGTATCCAGAAATAAGCTTTCAAATGCAGTGGCAATTTCTTCTAAGCCATCTTGCTGCTACATCTTGCTTCTTAGTCCCTGAAGCAACTTTGTGTAGCCCTTTCCTTTCCCCAGCCCACTGCAAGTGTTGAGGCTTATTCTGGGGTTTAAAAAGAATTACCCTTCTTCAGGCATTTGTGTATTACTTGAGAGGGGCTTCAAACCATAATTTAAAAAACTCCGCTTGTACAAAGAATTGTTCAGCTGTGAGGAAAATTATTATTGGTGAAACCCCCCTATTCAGCCAAGTTCTTAACCAAGGGATATTGTGTGAGTTCATGTGAATGAATTTTTCTTCATCCTTCTTAATGCTCTGCTAATATTATTTACTTCCAATTTCTCCTGATGAAGGAAAATATGCACAGCAAACTACAGTAAAGTTATCAAAATGTTTAATGTTCTTCACTTAATGAGGGAGCAGCCTAGAGAACCATTCCTAATTACTCTGAGCATGGAGATATTAAGATTGTGCATTAAATAGAAGGCAATTTTAGCACAATGATGAGTATCATCTGAGCATGTTGGAGCATTTTTTTGGTTTATATATCCTATGTGCCTGGTAATTTCCATTTTATCCTAGGAGTCCACTAGAAATGCAACAGCTCATGTTGATTCTTTACAGTTGGAGAAGAGTACCTGTGTTGTCTGGGAACTCTGTTAAAATTCACATTACAATAAATGTACCAGGACTCTTTTCCATTAGAGACATTGTGGTGTCAGTGAAGTATAACATGCAAAACAATAATGAATAGACTGTGCAGTTTACAGTTTCTAAGCTGCACAAAATGTTTGGTCTATAAATATATTTTAAAATATACACCAGCAAATATTTAAAAATAATTGCAAATTCTTCAGTGATGTAGACACATAAAATGAAGGAATTTTGCTGGGGCAATTATAGTGTCTCCTGCTGCTCTGCCAAAGTTATTAGCATCATACATGAGACCTCCCAGTGCTTGCAGTAACTGGAGATTTAAGGTTTAGAACTTGAAGATGTGGGAAAAAGATGTTGTAAATAACTCCACAGGTTTCAAATCTAACAGGATGACTCTGGTGCTTTAATACTGCTGCCCTGGCCAGGAGCATTTGCCACTCTCTGTCAAAGCTTTGGGATGGCTTTTCTTTGTGAGTACTGTAGGAATGTACTATAGTCAAAATATCCAGGTGAATGCTGTTTAATGTGCTTGCTGACTAAAGACATGTGCTTTTCAGAGCTTAAACTATTCTGTGTATCCCCCCAAGAGCTGATGGTGTCACTTAATTTACAGAGCAAAGTGGGGAATCAGACTTTCAATGTTAGAAGCTATCCTTGCATCATCTTTTGTTTTCTCTAAAAGGCTGAATTGTTGCCTGTTGTCTTTGAACATCTCATGATACCATTCTTTAGAGGGACAGTAGGGCATCTTCTTTGGGATCACACACACATGTGGTGAACACACAGCTGGAAACGGAACATTCCTTGCCCTCAGCCCTATGTTACACTCTTTTCCCTGCTGGCAAGAGTACCATGTATATACATAAGTAAAGAAATCCTGGTAAGCTATTTAAATCCAATTATCTGTGACTTTTAAGCTTACATATATTTCTCTGAAATTAAGAAGGTATTCAGAAATGTGCATTATTTTACAAAGCTGTTTGTTCTTTATATGTCTAAATTTCTCCTTTTTTATTTTTGAATAAACTTGATTCAAATGTTGATTATGTCAAGAAACATTTCTGCATTTTCTAGTTATGAATCAGACGATGAGACTACTCGAAGAGTTTCTCTGCAAAAGTGAAAATATGAGTTTTCTTTGAAATTTTTCTTCAAGGGTTATTAAAAATCAAGCAAAACATACATATGTGTTTATCCATAGTTTATTACTCATCTTTTAATGACAGAGTTAATTAAAAAAATAAGAGAATTATTATGTTAAGATCTACCTAGAGGGAATGCTTGAATCATGCCTCTTTTGTATGGAGTTGCTTCATGGGTCCTTCTGGATTCCTCCATTTAAGTTATGATATGGGAATTGAAGTGTGACCCTATCCAAAGCTAGTGGGTTTTTGGATCTCCATTTACATGTTAAGACTGTCAATTTTACCTGAAGAAGGTTGTTGCTTCTTCAGAAGACATAGAAATAGATACTTAAATGAGTTCAAAGTGTACTGAGTTCTGTGCAGGCAGAATCTGACCATGTGGATGCAGATGTGAAGGTACTCTTGCTCCTACCTTTAAACCTGAGCTGGGGATGAATTAAAATTACTCTGATGGATGATTGATCATGTTTCTCTGACTAGATTTTGTCTTGTTCACCAGCACTTTACCTCTTAATAGGTTCTGATACTGTAAAAAAAAAAAAAAAAAAATTCTTCTCAGAGTTTCATTTTAAAGGTAGACATGGTTACATCTTCATTTATTTTTTGACATTGCTAAAGCAGAGAGTTGGTCCAACTGTGGCTCTATCAGCTGTAAACAATGCTCTTTGCCTTTGGCCAAATTTTAGTCTCCTAATGTTTTCACTTTGCCTGGAGTGAGTCACTGTGACAAACAAATCCCTGAAAATAAGAACATATAATGGCAAAGCTGACAAGACCCTTAACAATAGCAGAGCCATGGGCTTTGGTATAAACAACATAGTAACAGAGTGGATTTGATTGTCATCCTGGAATTCCACTCTTTTGTTGCATTTCTTGTCCAATTGCCTGCATGACTATTTCACAGCAATACTTCCTGGCATATTCCAAAAGCTATGGTTATTCATTGACAGGCTCCTGCCATAACCCGGCAATAAAATGTACATTGGGATGGTAACTGTTCTTTCCTTTAAAATAGAGTAAAAATAGAAAATCAAAGCTGGCTATGGGATAAACTGGTAGTTAAATCAAACGTAAACAACTAGATCTCTGTGATGTGCTGGGATATTGGGGCTTGTCAGCATGGGGGGCTGTGAGAATGCCAGGCCGTGTGCTAATGAGTCACAGTGTGGAGCTTAAAGAAAAACACAATCCCTTTTCTTCTCCTCTTCAACTCCATGTCCTATTTGAAATGAAATGATGCTGGATGAGCTGTCCGTAGTACAACTCAAAGACAGTCTTAGTCCCCAAACAGGCACTTCTCTGAGCTTCTTTATTGTGGTGGGTTGACCTTGACTGGACACCAGGCACCCACCAAGTCATTCTGTCATTCCTCTCTCAGTAGAACAGGAGCAGAAAATAAGATTGAAGCAAACCTTGTGGGTTAAGATAAAGACAGTTTGCTAAAGCAAAAGCAAAGGTCATGCCCGTGCAAGCAAACAAAAAACCCAAAGGATTTTATTCTCTATTTCCCATGAGCATGTGATGTCTGGCCACTTCCCAGGAAGCAGGGCTTTGGCCTGTGTAATGGTTACTCCAGAGGGAAAACATCACAAATATCATCACAAATGAATAACAAATAATGAATGCCTGCTGCTTCCTCCTCCTCTTTTCTCTTAGCTTTTTTAGCTGAGCAGACACCATATTTTATGGGACATCCTTTTTTCAGTTTGGGTCAGCTGCCATGTGTCCTCTCCCAATATCTTGCCCACCCTCAGCCTGATGGTGAGGATGGAATGCTGGGGAGGCAGCACTGATGCTGTGCCAGCCCTGCTCAGCAGCAGCCAAAACAATGGTGTTATCAGCATCTTTCCAGCTACCAGTGCAGAGCACGGCGCTGCGAGGGCTGCTGTGGGGAAAATGAACACATCTCAGCCAGATCAAATACCCCTGTACAACATGTTGGGCAGCCAACACCCCTAAGAAGCTTTACAGAAGGAAACAAAGATGCAGAGAGAGAGAGGGAAGTTGTTTTGTATTTAGCCGCCAACTTCTGGTCTGTGAAAAGCCTCTCCTTACTTTTCTCATTTCTTCTCTCCAGACCAAGGTCGCTTAATCTTTTTTTTTTTTTTTTTTTTTTTTTTTTGTCTCAGCTGCTTGAGATTGGGAAGAACAGTGCTTTGATTGTGGCTTTTGTTTTTGAATATTTGCAGTAGTTTCATGTCTATTACCTTTCTCCTAGCTGGAAATGTGTTAATTGAAGCATTCAGGAAAAGTCCAATCTTATGTAATTAGCTCATGACTATTAAGATCAGTGTCCATATGGGACAGCATGGATGTTCCTATTGCCCTTCAAAAGAAAGTAGATCTCTGTTTTGCCCCAGCCCTGAATAAGGATAGCAATGCTGAATAAAGATACAAGGTTTTAGTCATGGGCCCCACTTTAGGTACTGTACCCAGCCAAGCATCCAGGAATGATTCAGAAATAATTTGACTGCCAAGCTGGTAAGGTAAATTTCAGGCAAATGCTTCTGGTGCTTTGTACTGCTACTGCAACACAGCCACAGAAGCTAGTTTGAAACACATAGTCCTAACATAATTCCTAATTTTTGTTTATATGCCATAGGCTAAGTGACCACATTTTGTTATTTGATAATTAATGAGCTCTTCAGCCTTTTGCATGATGTGCGGAGGGGCAACCTCAGATCCCTGGAGGTAGGGATGGGAGAGAAGGAAAAAAAGACTATTCCTAGACTCGATTATCTCCATTAATTCCTTCCTTTATTCATGTTCTCAAAGTTACTGTGCTAATAAATTGGAAAGACTAAGATTCCAGACTGGAGGAGATTCAGGTCATACTGAAATATATTAAGTGTAGATTTATTAACAGAATTTCCTGTTTTCAATAACATGCTCTCATACTTCACCTGTCCTTGACCGAGTAAGATACAAAAAAGCCCCATTTGCAGTTGTTGTGAGGTTACAATTCAATAGATAATCCAATTATATGCCTTTCTGAGGCTAGGCCAGGATCACAGGATTGTATTGATTGCATTTTAATGCCAGCACTATCATGGCAGCAGAAGGGCAAAACACTAGTCAGCTGCCAGAGAGCAGGTGAGTTGCCATGTGATGTATTGCAGCGCTGTGTAGAAACTTTAGTCAGGTTCAGTGGTTGCTGAGTTATTTTTGATACCCCTGAAAGGTAACAACTCAATCACCACTTTAACTTGTTGATCACCACTTTAACTTGTTGATACTATGGTTAGCTTTTCTCTATACAGGTGCCCTGTCTTGAAGCTGTGCATTTTATTGAAGAGTTCTGATGAATGTTGTGATTTGCTCGTGTTGGGAGAGTCCCAAATGTTGAGAAGCAATGTAAAACCTCAATTCTTTACGTTAAAGATGGAGTGAAATTTCAGCATTGAAGTGCAAGCTTGTAATCCACTAATCTTCTGTCTGATATGAAAGAGTGTGGTTTTTTGGCCAGTGTTTAATTTTCAAAAATGACTTGAAATGTCTTATTCTTGGTTTTTATGATGGCGCCTGCCACTTGCCAAAGTGGAGTAGATTCCAGGCACTTAACTTTCTGTTTATGTTTTCTTTTTTTAAATGTTGCAGAACAGAAGCTGGAGCTGTTAATGATGTGAGAGCCTTCACAGTTAACCTGAAAATCCCTCCTCAGTTTGATGGGAATCATATTTGCATCTCACACAAATTGCCTTAGCTATTAGGCAATAGTCCATCTGAGCAGACAATATTTCCTCTCCTACTGTTGAAGGCTTGCTGATGTGTAGGAAAAAGCATCAGGGCTCTTCTAATCTATCTGTCTGTTCCTCTTACTTCAACCTCCCACCTCAAATCATGTCTCTTCTTTTTTCTTCTAATGCTTTTTGTCACTCGATTTTGTGCTCTACCCTCCAAACGACACCGTGCACTTCAGAGCATTATGTGAGCAGAGTGCCAAGGAAAGAACCACGGTGGGAAGGAATGATTCTCAAGCTGCAATTCTGGGAGTATCAAAGGTCTCTAAAGGCTTTTCTGAACTTAGGTGAACAAGATGTCTTAAGAATTGGAAAAGAATAAAAAATAGTGACTGAGGATGCTAGGAAGGAGCTCTATGATTTTCTCTGATTAAGATGTCTGTAGAAGGAAATGTTGGCAGATTTGCTGGGCTGAAATAAAAGCTGTGTTCCCTTATGCCTTCTTTTCTGGAGTTACAGGGCCGTGATGTACATTGCTAGAAGCTATCGTGTGGCCTAACAAAGAATGCAGTTCTTCCATGCATGTCATAATCTAACCACAATATCTGGAAAAGAATATGAAAACAGTGAATGCTCCAGATAAGTTTTGTTAGCTGCCTATGGAAATGGCAGTGCTATGTACTGGTATATTGCAAATTCATAGAAAACTATACTATATTAACAGTTCCTTTGTGGCAATGAAAGTGATTTAGCATTTTTTTTTCTGGGAAACAATTAGGGTTTGATTGTTTTAATAGTTAAGGGTTCACTTTTAACTTTGAGGAGTTTGCTCATAACTGAGCTTCGTGGAATTCTTGATAGATTCTTTTGATAATGGAAGATGAAATTACAAATCTTATGAAGCACAGAGAACCTTGTGTGCATGCACACACACACACACACAAAAACATGTAAGTGTGCATATATGTGTGTGCATACATCTATACACGCACAGAGAAGTGTGTATTTTAAAAATATCTCTCTATGTGTCTGCATATATACATATCTTCATACACACACACTCTTACATATACAAATGTGTGTTTTCCCCTTTCATATTATGGCCAGAGTGGTGCTGAAAAATATATTTTGCAAATCTTTTACTGAGATAAATGTAAATCTGTTGAAATTGAAGCTGTGAAAATTTAAAACAAAGATGAGAAGTTATTTACTATCTGAGAAGTGGCATTGCTTTGATAATGCTCAAGAGACTTGACTTTTTCACATCAAAATAAAGAGATATTTGAACATTTACTGTACATATTAGCAATACAACATTTAGTAGGTTATATTTGAGGACTGTATGTGAATTGTTTTGATTTATTATTAAAATTATGTTATGAAATAATTGTCCTTAATGTTGAATTTTAGTAACTAAAAAAAAAATCTTATTCTCTATTATTTCTTTTCCTACCTATAGTAGATTGTGAAAGATCTTTTGGAATTGTAGGCTATTCAGGATCAAGAGCCTAGTATGTATTTAATGAATTTTATGTGATGTACTTGAAGAATGGGTTCCTAGGAGGGCTCAGATGATGGAATAAGGAACCTTTATCTCTTTCTTCTTTAATACTATGCATTAGGACACATGCTCAGAAAAGTAATTTTTTAGGAAAAGAAAAAAAAGAGGAAAAGAGAACTAGAGATTAAGCACTAGTAATTTCTGCTCATAGTGCATCTCTCACTTTCCATTCAAAGCTAAA
>NW_005054418.1:1396160-1397974 GCF_000277835.1 Geospiza fortis | reverse complement strand
TGGTTGCTTTGCGTCATGAAGTTGGGTTATTATCTATCTAATGTATTCAATCTCATGGGTTAAGGAGAGAGAAAGACAGGGGCTATGAAGTTAATCACTGCAATCTCCTCTAGAGAAATAGCCTGAGAAGTGGCAGGCTCTGCTACACGTCTGAAAACAGAAACAAATCTGTGTGCTGAGATTAAAGGTGAACGGGTTCAAAAACCAAGGCTGTTTGCCAGAGAAAGTCTGATTATAGCAAAGGGGATCCAGATAAAGACCTTTTGTTACCCTTTGTTGTGGCTGTCAGCTATCTTTCATATCAAGACTAAGGTAACCACTTAGAGTCTCAAAGATTAAAGTAAAAATCTTACATCAAAATCCAGCAGCTTTACTGAGAAATCAGTTGGAAAGCAGAACTCCTAGGCAGTGAATTCAGTCAAACCACTGCAGTAATCTTTATTTCCTGCCCACAGGTTCAGACTAGCCTTGTGTTTTAAGGTAAATTGAGTTCTATTTGGGAAGGCCATCATACTCTGTCTGGGAGAAAATCCTGTTCTTGTCCATGCCACCCTTTGGATGTAAAGAAGTAGTTCCAGGTGAAACAAACAATTACTCATCTGCTTCAGTTTAGTTTTACTCAACTGTTTAGTTCAGTTTAGATTAGTTTTTAATTTAGTTTAGATTACTTTACATGATGTTCATAAAAGAATGCTTAATGGGTATTCCAGATTTTCAAGATAAATGCTACAAAATGGTGGGAAGATTATGATCTACTACAGACAGTTTCTCTGCCGATTTTTCTGGTTAATGCAAATATTTAAACCACATGTTTGTGGGGTGAAGCACCTGCACTTAGCCCTCAGTGGGTATTGTTTGCCTCTGCATTAGGTATTTTAATACATGCGTTGGAGCCACTGTCTCATCCATCTCAGAAGGACTGGTAACATTCATTTAAATATTTGTGTGTAGACAAATCATAACTTTTTAAACTTGCTGATACTGTTTACTCTATTATATTAGGCTTCGGGGTTTTTTTAAAAAAATTGTTGAATATATGTCACTTGTACAAAGGATATTTATTTAAGGATTAGGAAATATTGTCCTTTATAATTTTGTGCAATTGTCCACAGGGCTAATAGGACTCATCACGGTATGCAGGTGGAAGAGCATTTTGGTATTTATGTAAAACTTAATATGGATATTTTAAGGGAATTGTTACAATGTGTGAGGCTTACACATGGATTGGGGAGGACTAGAAGAGGGGTTTAAAGGACCTCACTGAATTTATTCAATTTGCTCATCAATAGAGTTGTCTGACAGAACCTTGTGCTTAATTAACAGTTTGCCATATCCTCCTAGAAAGCCCTGTTTTCACTCTCTGTGTGAATGAACTCTCCGTCCTAAGAGTGCATGTGTGTGAACATGAATGAACTTAAAACTGGACTAGCCACTGAGTAGGAAAAGAGATCTTAGTGCCACCAGCTGGAGTGAAGCCATGAACCTCCAAGGGCTCACAGGTTTGTGTGTCCACAGCTGGGTAAACTAAAGGATCAGGGACCAGCTACTGGATAGATTGAGTTTCCAGGCCAGCTACTGGCAGGATCAATATTGCACATGCACATATGACAGATGTGCATGTTTATAACTGCATCCGTGGTCATCTGTGGTGTTCTACTGGCAGCCTTCAACCTTGATCAGCTGGAGAGGAGGAAGAGAGTGCAGGCTGCCTGTTTGTGTGAGTGCCATGTGCTCCCTGCCTGTGCTGCTCTGCGTGGTGTGTGAGTACGGATGTATCTCTATCTGTTCTCTGCATAAGACACTTTTATGGTTAC
>NW_005054418.1:1380007-1396113 GCF_000277835.1 Geospiza fortis | reverse complement strand
CTGCTGAACCTTGCTGCTGGCTGGAGATGGGCACATGGAGTGCACCAAGCTTGCAGCTATCAGGTTTGGCAGCTTCTAAGAGAGAACTCCGGTCTGAGCTAGCAAAACCCTTTTTTAATTAAAAAAAGAAGGAGCTTATGTGCTAGGATCTATTACTGCCAAACAGGTTTAAACCTCCTGCTTGTAGATGGTGGTTTGTTCATATATCCACTAACATTTCTCTCTAATCCTTAGAGACTTTACTTAAGACCGCCTCACAAGCTATTTTCATAGAATAAGCAGACTTTGAAAACAGCTGACAAGCAGAAGAATCACAAGTCATAAATCATAAAGAATAGGGGGACTCACTTTAAGCTTCCTTTAAAAAAAACAGTAGAAAAAGCAACATTTCTGCTTCTTTATGTTTGATATTATAGCAATGATCACTTTGCTATTAAAAATTATTACTGCAGCTGGGGAAATGACTAGCATAGGTTCATTTCTTTGGGATGGTTTGGAGGTGGGATGGGAGGCTGCGTGCTAAATTATATGATCTAGTTTACATGTTTCCTGGGGCTGGAGGCAGTTCATGTTCCCAGGAAACTGAAAAAAAGTTAAATTGCTTTTCCTTTTGAAGTACAGTTGTACTTCTCTTGCTCTGCCTTCACCCAGACACCAACATTACTGGGCACAGAGAGAAGGCATCAGATCCAAGGACCGCTGGATCAAGCCTCTTCTCAGCTTAGTAGGCAGATTAGTCTGGCTCTTGTAGAAAGGTAAAAGAAACTTGCTGTGCTCCCAATGCAGAGGATTCTATTAGCTGAGTCCTTTTATTTAGTGTGGTGCTATAGAAATTCACTGCAGGTGGTATGAACTTGTATAATTTTAAAGCTCTTCTAATTCTTATCTGCAATGCTTCTACTCACAGTATGTGCGTACTCTCTGTGTGGTGCTCCCTGGGTGATCTAACCAACTGATCTAGTTTACTAAGCAAAATAAAATATGAACCAGGAGAAATATGTTGTAAAAGAAAGCTTTGCTAAATCATACAGAGCCAAAGGAGAACAGCCTTAGCATGGCCTGGAGCTCCTGATCCTGCAGCACTGCTGGGCCCAGCCCTCTCAAATGCCTTGCCTTGGTCCCCTGCAGAATGCCATTGTTGTGTGCCTTGATTTTTTCTTTTGGCTGATTCTTTGGGGCACCCAGAGGAACAGGCCTTTTCCCTTTTGCACAATCACAGGTCTGAAGGCAACATGCTTTCCAGATGAAATCTCTCTCTGTAGGACAAATTACCTTGCATGTGAAGTCTAAAACAGTTTCTCACTTTCTCATTCCTGCAGCACACTGGTTCCCACCACTCCAAAGAGGAGAAATTTTTATAATGATTCATATAAATGTGACAGGTCCTGGGCCAACACAGCCCACCACTTGCTGGAAGTTGGTTAGGCTGGCAAGTATGAGACCACTCTCTGGGCTTCACAGTCTGTGTACTTAACCACATCTGCTGAGAGTGTTTCCTCTTCCTTCAGCCTCGTATTTGTCTAGTCACAGCTTTCTTGCCTGACATCTTCCTGCCCTTAATATTAACTAAGAAGTCATGATATTTTCATTAATCTCTCAGTTTCTACCAGGCTCACAAGATTTTTCTTTTTTAAATTTTTGACAGTGGTCTAATTATTTTTTCCTCCACTGCCTTCTCTAGTTTTCTTATTTTTGCAGTCAAATCAGATGGTTTCCTAGACCATTACACTTTTCTGCATTGAGGGTAAACTGTTTGCCTCTGATACTAGAGGTGGACCAGATTCTTTCTTTGTTGTTTTTTTTTTTTTTTTGTGTTTTTTTTTTAAATTTCTTTATTTTTTTTCCCCTGGTAATTCTATAAAGCATCCTTTCAGCAGTGTCTAAGTGGAAAGGGTCAAGGTTTTCACGTGGATGGAAAATGTAAAGTCTCTTTGGTCTTAGAAACTCTCTTAAAGCTTTGTCAGTGCTTATAGAGTATTTCATGGTTTTAAACATTAAAACTGAAAGCACAGCTCATAGAAAATTTTAGCTGGAACTATTCTATTTGTTGAAGTAATTAAAAGCTAAATACCACATTTTTGTAATAGAAAGTGTGCAAAACTGAGTCTTCTTATCTGTTACAGTCTTGCAGGAGCTGTAATTCCGTATTTGTTTCATTCTCAGCTGGATTCAAAACTCTTGAATGAAGTAAGTTCTCTGAGGGGCAGGTGACTGTTACTCAATTAAATTGTCAAGGAAGACACGTTGTAACAAATAGGAAAAAAACCAAAACCAAAACAAATCCAAATCACTGACAGTTGCTGCAAAGGACATCTGTCTTTGAATGGGGGAAAAAGTTGCTAATTTGAGACACAAGCTTACTGTGATCATTTAGGTAATTACATTAAATTATGGTTAATGTAAGTAATTATAGTTATTTAGCTATGACATAATTCAGCGCACTTAGACTCAGCCCTGAGATGTGTTTGGTGTCTTGCCCGCAGAGGGGGAATACACTCACACAAAGTGTTGTCTGCATCTTGTGTGAGCCACTGCATCCAAATCTGGCACAGTCTCTCCAGTGCTATTCACACAGCTAGGAGGCTCATTGAATGACAAGTGATTGAAATAAGAAAAGCAAGCTATGCACCTTGCTTTCTAGCCAGTGAAGGTTTGTCCTGGGAGTAGTTTACCTAACATTAGGTCTGATGGCATTTGAAATCCTATGCACTGCTCTGCTTTTTTATTCTCTCCTCTATTATGCCACAGTGTAGTGTTTCCCCTTATCAGGATATTTTTTTCTAATAATCATTCAATGTTTTCATTTTCAATAACATAATTATATGGCTTTTTTTTTCTAATTATAGCTACTATTTTTCTTATCTGACTAAACCAGAGAGGATCATTTTCTCCTTATTTCTCTGATGTGATGCCTCAATCAGAATTGCATTGCTTTTTCTGTTTCCCTGTCATATTACATACTAATCTAATTTATTCCCATTTCAAGGATTCAGGGCTCTTCTGGGATCAGTGCCTTTCAGGTTCTTCTCACCCAGAGGCTAACAGTTAAATTATTTTTCCCACATGTATTAAAATCTAATTGCGCAAAGAGACTTACATAACTGCTTGTTTTTGTTCTTTGTGAGTGTTCCTATTGGGGCAGATGGGACTACTAAGAGTTCATAAGAACTACTTGTGATATCAGGCTTTTATTAAAATGAATCTTGACTAAAAGTAAAAATGATGTCATAATATCAGCTTCTAAGTCTCTTAATGCTCTGATGAACAGGTGTTCATACTCTGTCTTAGTTAAATAAGTTGCATCAATAATTTCTAAATAACACCAAAATGAATTGTTTAATTAATATGTATTGCTTTAGCCTAAGAATGTTTTATATTTCTCAAGGCATTTTTATTTTTTTTTAATGGGAATGTAAATTTAAAGTCCTAACAAAAATTCTGCTTGTTTTTTTTTAAGGAAGTTAAAATAATTTTTCCCTCTTCATGCATTATTTAAAGCAGACAGATGCTTTGGGTATTCTGGTTGCCTTTGGAAGAAAAAGAACATTTCCAATTTAGGTTTATAATTTAAAACGAAATATCTAGGTCTCTCAAAGTTAGTGTACTTTATTGCTTTCTGTCTGATTAAACATATTAGACTGAATTATCTTTACAACTCCCCAGTTTGGCTCTCTCTAATGTTCTAGACTACTTTGTTGAGATATATTGTCTTCTGTGTCTCTAAGAACTGTCATTTCTCAGCAGCTTGGGAAAGTTTAGTATTTTGGCCCTATTTCTTTTTTAATTATCTTCTTGCTAAAACCTTTTGATATGCACTGGCTCATCCACAGTTATTGGATTCAAAGGAGGATTTAATATCTGTGGCCCATGTTACACAATAGAATCGAATTTGTTCTAGCAGTGGTGCCCCTCTTCTCTAAATCTCAGAGTTTTACATAAACTCTGATTTATGAGGAAGTGTGTCTGCTGGAATCCTGATTCAACCATTCATCCTCACTTTTCAAATCTCTAAAACGTGTGTATAATAGAATGTTTGCTGAATAGGCAAGGATGAAAGGATTTGCTTATGTTTCGTTAGCTGCTTTATAAGTAAGTCTAGAATAGCTGAAGGTTAACAAATAAGGGAATCCCTTGGGAATTTTGGTAGTTCTTTGGAATGTCTCAGCTTTTACTTCTTGAAACACTTTGAATGACCAGGTGATGAACGTGACAACAGGAAATTGAACAAGTTTGGTAGCTGGTCCTGAATCCAGAGATTTTATATCCACTAAGAATATAAAAAGTCAGTGTAAGAGATACAGATTAAATCTCTTTTTGCTGACCTATTTGCTGGATTTTTCATTCTACCAACTCTGCCTATGGAAGGAAACAAATTTTTCATTTTCTATTCTCTTTGTAATATCTCAATCCAGTGAGACTTTTCCAGACATTCATATTTTCCATCATGTTTATTTGGGTTCACTCTAGAGAGAGTCAGTGATATATTTTCTAGAAAGTCAGAGTACCAGGTAAGATCAGGTCTTCCCCCATAGTCTTGTAAGAGTATTTATGGCTTTGACAAGAAAGAGAAAAATGTATCCCTATTCTGTGTCAGTGTGAATATCTGCTAGCCAACAGCAGCCTAAAGAAGAGTACGTGAAGAAAGCCAGCATTTGGTATTTTCCAGAATATTCTTTCAACTTCAAGCTGTTAATGACAGACGGACTTATGGATTGAGGGGTGTCTTTGCATTTAATAGCTCTTGATGATTTTTTTCCCCATGATGTTGTCCTGTTAGTGTTCAGCCTACCTAGAATTTTGGCATTGGTGAGCCTCAGTAGCAGTGAATTCTACACCATGGAGTCAAACAGAGGAGATAAAGGAAGGTGGTTTATTTCTTCTGACTCCTCCAGTTTAAGCAAGCTCCTCTCTTTCTTAACAAAATTCTTGGTTTCCTCTCTAGGATGTTAGCACCTCATCTTTTGGTACAATATTAACATTCAGTTCTACTGCTACAGTCTTTGCTATAAACACACCCACACTCTCACACATCACTTCCTCAAGGACTATTCACATAAAACTTGCCATGCCTTGGTGGCCAGCATTCAAATTCAATCAGCTCTGTCCAATTTTTTTTGTCCCAGATTGCAAACCTTGGTCTATCAGCTGCTGGATGAATTCTCCTGGGCAGCTGAAGGAGAAATGAGCCAGCTGCTGGCCCTGCCCTGTTAGAGACCAGGTTATGTCACTATAATTTAAAGCCAATTGCTTCCTTCCCAGTGCAAACCTGTCTCTGTGAGCAGACAGACTGAAAATGGAATTTGCTTTTTATTATTTCAAAAATAGCAGTGTAGGGGTGTTTTAAGCCAGACTGGTTTGGACTGAGCTGCCCAATTTTAGATACTTAATCTAGGACTGTTCTCACTGGCCTCTCCCTGGTCAGCAGAGTTAGTTAATCTGCTCAAAGGACTTCTCCTATTTAGGCTCCTCTTCCAAATTATTCTGTAGAAGCTTGTCTTTTCCTACTGACTATAAATATGGTGTGAGGAAACTGGAAAACTCACTTGAACATTAAAATCTGTTCAGTAAAATTAGGCATAAATAAGTGTAGGCAAAGGAGGACATGAGATGTTGAGCATGGCAGAGCATGGGGAGATTTCAAATGTGTTATTTATCTGATCTAGGTTGCTAGTTATGGGATGTGAGTCTAGTAGTACAATAATGGCTAAACTGGGTCTGAGATTTTTGTGCAGTAGCTCATGACATGATGTCTGAAGTCCTTTGTCTGGTTCTGCTATGCAGTCCAGAAGGGGATCTGTCTTGTTAGCATCCATTTAAAATATTTTAATCACGTATAACTTTGTTCTCTGCTCCTAGCAAAACATCATGCGCTCTTCTTTACTGCGCTTGTAGGACAAAAACTTCTTTGAAAGCAGAGCCCTCCTTGTTTGCTGCTGTCATACTTTGATATTCTAATCTCAATTCTGACTCCTTTATCCTTTTAATAATTCATTATAATGTAATTTATAGGTGGTGGCAAAAAGTGAGATCATAGCACAATGACAATTTAGAAAGTTAAAGTTTAATTACTATTCATTCACTGTACATTAAGTCTACTGAAAGAGCAGTATACTGGATTGATTGTTCTCTATTAATCTGTGTAGGAGAAAAAGTTTAAGCAAGTACATTTGAGCCTTGCTCTGACTTTCAACATCATAGCATAAATTAGCTGTACTGTGTGATGCTGCAGATGGTATATATGCTATTTTTATTGACACAGTTTTTTTGCTCTTTAGCTTTAGTTTTTTTATTGCCCTTTATAATCACTGGGCAATTGGTATAAAAAAAAGTAAAACACTCAAGCCCACAGAGAGACATTTTTAATGGGATGTATTTTTACAAGGACAAGTTGATCAAAAGCAGCAAGAAATAAAACTTTGAAATGAGGTACGTACCTCAAATCAAGAAGGCAGTAATTCTGCAGTTGCCTGGTGATGCTGGCAGGAGAAGACTTGGAATTTACTTCTTTGCTAATTATACCTTTTCTCTAAATAGCTAAAAACTTTACGTGTTCATCTTTGAGTGTCCCAGTGAAAAAGCTCTCCTGTCAAGAGGGAGACTAGTTGGAAAACAGACAAGAACTGCCTTATAATTCTGTGATATAAGAAAATGTACTCCATAAACAATATGACTCAAAAGCTATCAGCAGCAAGATACGCGTTATCTCAGTTTCTTTATAAAGTTATGCAAACCATTGTTTTTGTGTTTATAATGCCTCTGCATCTTCAACTTATTGCTGTACTACTGCTATTTGGTGTTTCTGTTCACTGCTATGGCCAGCTGAAAAGCTGCCTGATGGAAAAGGACCTGGGGGTGCTCGTTGACAGCCAGGTGAACGAGTCAGAGTGTGCCTAGGTGGGCAGGAAAGCCATTGGCATCTTGGCCTGCATAAGCAATAGTGTGGCCAGCAGGACCAGAGCAGGGATTGTCCCTCTCTGTTGGTCACTGGTGATGCTGCACTTGAGTCCTGTGTCCAGTTCAGCTCACTGAAGGACAGTGAGAGGTGCTGGAGTGAGTCCTGAGAAGGGCAATGAAGCTGGTGAAGGGTCTGGAGCACGAGTCTTATGAGGAGTGACTGAGGGAGACAGGGGTGGTTAGCCTGGAGAAAATGAGGCTTTGGCGAGATCATATATGTTTTGGGTAGAAAAAGCTCCACACTTAGTTTGTGCGAAGGTATACAGAAAGAAAGTGTCCACTCCCTTAAGGATCTAGTTAAAGATTTTTTCGATTAATAAAAAGAGATAGAAAAATATAAAGTCAGCTACTGGGAGCAGTGGGGTCTTGTCATTAAGTACTGTAACCAAAAAATCCCCAAACATCTATCAATAAAGGTTTCAGCTAAATGACCTTTTTTAGATTTCCAGCTGAGGTATGTTCTCACTCAGGTGCTGGATATAAAGCAGTTTAAGGAAATGGTAATTAATTTTGGGAAAAAAAAAACCCCACAGACCCTCTATCTTCCTGATACCTCTGCCCAGACCCAAGGATTTTTTGGTGATGCTTAATATTCTTGCCATGGGCACACATTAGAACACCAGACATTTTTCAAAAGAAACTACATGAAGAACTAAGTTTTCTTTTTTTAAACGTTTTTTTTTTTTTTATTTTTTTTTTTTTTTTTTTTTTTTTTTTTTTGGTTTTTTTTTTTTTTGTGTTTTTTGGGGGTTTTTTTTTTGGTATTTTTTTTTTGTTTTTTTTTTTCCCCAAAATTAATTACCATTTCCTTAAACTGCTTTATATCCAGCACCTGAGTGAGAACATACCTCAGCTGGAAATCTGAAAAAGGTCATTTAGCTGAAACCTTTATTGATAGATGTTTGGGGATTTTTTGGTGATGCTTAATACAACCTTTAGCCTGGCAAGACTCCAGGTCTCTGGGATACTGGGCTGGGCTCCAGCAGCCAGACAGGAAGGGTCTTGAACCAGGGTGGCTGGTGGTAGTGACCACTCTTAACTTCCCTTAAGATTGCAAGGCTGGCCCTTGTGTTTGTACAGGCTGAGCCAATTCTATTGAGTGCAGATAGGCAGAAGCTGTATGGAGACATCTGCATTTCCTCCCTCCTCCTACTTCAGGTTTTGAGCGGGAGAAAAAATCATATGGTCTTTCTCAACCAGGTCTCTGCTTCTGGGCTGAGCAGTAACAAAGATAGGGGCTGAAGTTTGGGCCAGCTTTGTTTCTGCCTGATCACTATGCCCTTTTGCTTTACATAGGGCATTTCAGACAACCTCCCAGAAGCAGAAGGAAGAGTGCCCCTATTTTTCAATAAGTTAAGAACTGTCTGGAATTACTATTCATGAGGTTCATCTCTGGGGTGGTCAGCTGATAGCGTGATCTGGTGTGCTGGCCAGCAGCATTCACAGAAAACATCTGGGAAAATGCTTTGTGAGCTGGTTTTGGTCTGCTGTTCATACTTCAGTCACCCCTGCTCTGCTACCTTAGGAGTAGGAAATATGTCTCAACTAAGACTCCCATGAGGAATAGGTCTGTCAAAACACCATCTTTAAGAACTAACCTTCTTTTTCATCTTTGAACATCCAATTGTTGCTAGAGACACATTTCTGTTGTCTCTTGCCATGGGCACACATTAGAACACCAGACATTTTTCAAAAGAAACTGCATGAAGAACTAAGTTTTCTTTTTTTAAAGGTTTTGTTTGTTTTGTTTTGTTTTTTTTTTTTTTTCCCCAAATTAATTACCATTTCCTTAAACCACTTTATATCCAGCACCTGAGTGAGAACATACCTCAGCTGGAAATCTGAAAAAGGTCATTTAGCTGACACCTTTATTGATAGATGTTTGGGGATTTTTTGGTGATGCTTAATACTCAACTTACAACAAATAAGATGCCACCTTCTCATATGAAACTGCCAGAAGTGAAAGTGCATAGAGAAATAAGAAAGAGAGCTGTAGTAAGTGAATCATCTCCTTGTCAGACAGTAAATTAATTGGTAAAATCTTTTACAGGCTGCTCGCAGTGTCTAGCTATGTATCTTTTTTTCCTTCAGGATGATTCAAGGAAACTAATTTCTTCAAAACAACCTTTATAATTGCCCCTTAACTGAAAGATACTTACTTATGCTAAATTGTTCTCTGAAAACAAAAAATGCAGGAGAAAAAGGAAAAAAATGAAAGGAAAAAAAAAGAGAAATTGTACAGGAGAGCAAGCAATTTAGAAGCCTTTGGCTTTCTGTCAATGAGAAGACATTAAACTTGCATCAAGGAATTAACATGCTGATGGGGCGCACTGTACAGCTGAATCCTAAAGAATGCATTAATAGTACAGCAAAAAATTCCTGTTACAATTCCCAGTGATCTATACAATTAAGGCAGCAACATTTATGCATTTTCTCCTGTGCTGGCAGAGAATGCTGCATGAGTTGCTTCATTAATATACAGTGTTGTGAACTGATTCCCTTGTGTAGCTGTAGACTGTCACTGGCAGCCACAGGAGGTCTAGAAAATCATACAAGTATGGGTCACAGAATGATCTTTAATTAAATGTGGCAAATAACAAGAAATCTAAGTTTCTTTTGGAAGTAATATTGTTCTACTGATAATGCAATGACACTTTAACTAAAATTTCAAAATATTTTGCCTAGAAATTCCTATTTTCAATTTGCTGAAATATCTATTAAAGCAATGTAGATATATTTAGTTCTATCTGAATTTTTACTTTTAGAGGTTCATTTTCTACAAACCAAAAAGCCTTTCATTTCACAATATTTGTGATACTTCTATGTGAACTTTATTGAGAACTGCATGTCCTGTGCATGCCCATGTCTATTTATACTGCTTCTATAACCACCCTTCCTGAATTAGTCTTTTGATTCATTCCTGTGGAAGTTTTTTCTGAGAATTTGTTAACAAATATAAATGAGTCATCTAGAAAAGAACAAGAATCTGTATGGCATGTAAAATTTTGAGTAACAATTCTTGCAGGCATATTTTGGCACTTTATGCTGTTATGATGTGCTGACTATTACTTTTAATCACCATTTCAGAACTTTTCTAACCTAAGCCAGGGTGAAGTTCGTGCTGTAAACCCCTGCCCTTTGTTCAGGTATGCATACATAGTTATGTAAATATATATATATATATTTACCTACACATAAGTTTGTGCATATATATGTATCTGTAAATCTTTAGTGAAGGGAAAAAATTTTAAAGCATTATTTTTCAGCAGAAGAAGCCATAAGGTCTCAGAGTGACTTCTTTGAGATTTAAAATTAATCATGTACCCTTAAGAGCTGAGGTATAATCATACCTTTGACTTTTCTGCTTTCATCACATTGATTTTCCAGATAGAAATTGATTATGTAAATCAAGTACTTCAGCTTCTTGGTTCATATCAGTATTTTTATTTAATTACTCCTTGCAGGATTTAAAGGAACATTTTATGAATCTGCAGTGAAAACTGTACCTTCATCATCCTTAATTTTCCACACAATCAGCATTGCTGAACCACAGTAATGCAGCGCTCCCTGTGACTAATTTTTCACATGGAAATGTGTCCTACTGTGGCCATGCATCTACACTCTAAGATAGATACAAGCAATGTCAAGAATTCCACTACAGTCTGTTCTGTCAATTGGTACCTGTCAATCTGTCAGCTGAAACTTGAAACATGACTGAATGTTCTCTGTGGTGTGGATCTGTAAGACACATTAGCAATAGTTTACATTCAGTATTTGCAGCATTCTCAGTCATTACAGTGTGTGTTGTTGAATGCATATTAAGAATAATGTGTTATGCTCAGCTAACTTTTAACATACTGGTTGACACTTCCCCCACCCTGAAAAAGAAAGCTGCTGCCTTTTCTTTCTTTGACACAACATAAAATACAAAATGCCACAACCTGTCTTCACAAAATGTTACTGGTTTGATTTAGGGTCTCAAAAGCTACACACATTCTGTGTTGATCAGGGGGTTTGTAAAAAGAATACCCAGCCTTTAGCAGGAGGGTGTCACCTTAATTTATTACCATCTGAAAACTGCATGGTAGTTTATGCAAATTGTGTCAGTGGCTTCAGTCCTGCTCCCAGGGGGCAGATACTCACATCATAAAACTGCCTTAACAGTTACTGGGCGTGTTTGATGAACATCTTCCATGTACAGAGTGTAGAAAAGTGATATTCTGTAAGCAGTTCTGAAAGTGAATGGCTTCAAAACCCTCCTAGAAGTGGTCCCATCAAAATGGAATTGAGACACATTTAAGAAAAACATAGGAAGATTTCATTCTCCTGTACTTGTCTGATCCCCCTTCAGGGCTGGATAGTAATTTTTTTTTTCTGCAGCTGACAATCCACACTTTAAAGTACATCTATTTTGATAAGAAAAAAGAAGACAGTGACAAGGCTCATTGTCCATGCTTCTCAATCCCTCACCCTTCTATGAACTCTGTTGGTCACCTCTGTCCAGGTCAGATCGGCTTTTGGGAGGGTGGGGAGCTGGGCTAGCCCTGAACAGAAGTTATATGATCTCTGTGTCACACACATACCTGGGACCAGAAACCAAACTAGGGTTAAAAACAAAGAGCTACTGGCATTTCATACGTTCCTCTAAATGCACATTTCCTATTTCTCTGTAAACTTTTACAGAGGCTGCAGCTGCTTTTTGCATGGGGTACCATGCTATAAGCTCCACAGAGATTCTAAGATCCCTCAGTCTTCTTAGTGCCAATGAGTATGATCATCAACCAGTCCATCAGGATGAAAACAAACCCCTAATGCTGCCTAAGGCTTTGGAGACTTCTCCCCCTTCACTCCCACCATGCACTTTAGGTCACTCCAGAGCTGGGACTATGCTTGACTTCTCTGCCCAATGCTCACAAATCTTGATACCTTGTTTTAACTCTGAAATTTTCACTGTTCGGCTTGGCTAATTTTAATTTTTCAATTTCCAGCCTCCTGTAATTCCTTTATTTCTGGGCTCTGTTAGTCAATTTTTCATTTCACCATGGAATTCCACCCCACTGTAAGGTTTTTCTGGTGGGCTCAAACATGTCTTACTTTTAGCAGCTTTTTTGTCTACATTGTCCTCATAACTTCTAGGCAGGTGACAGCTGTTGTTAATAAGGGATTTTTCCTCTTTTGCTATTTTCAGCATCAAATAATTACAGAATTATGGAGAGTTTGGGGTTGAAATGGACTTTAAAATCATCTAGTTCCAATCCCCCAACCATAGATCAGGACTCCTCCCACTAGACCCGGCTGCTTAAAGCCCATCCAACCTTACTTTGAACATTTCCACGGATGGGTAATCCACAACTTTTCTGGGAAACCTATTCCAGTGTTTCACTACCCTCACAGTAAAGGATTTCTTCCTACTATTTAATATAATTCAGTTTAAAGCCTCTCCTCCTTTCATTGTATGCAGTAGTAGAAAGACCCTGCTCTCATGTAGCCCCTTGAGGCAGTGGAAGGAGCTGTAAGGTCTCCTCAGGGCCAAAGCTGAATAACTCTAGCTCTCCCAGCCTGTATTCATAGGAGACATGTTCCAGTCCTCTGGTTATCTTGGCAGCCCTTCTCTTGGACCCAACGAGTCCATGTCCTTCCTCTGCTGGTGTCCCCAGAGTCCAGATTTCTTGCATCATTGTGGTCTATTTGTAGTGTTTTGTTGTGTAGCTCCTACCTTAGATCCAGAAAGTAGACATTCCTCTTATGTTCCCCCAAGGACCAGACCCACTTATGTCTTGAGGCACTTAACAGCATTTCTTTTCCTTGCAAAACTTGGACATTCTGTCCTTATTTTGGAAAGGAAAAAAGTAATCAATCAATCAATCCTATCACAGTCTAGTGATTGCTTTGCTGATCCCAGAAATGGGAGAGCTGGATTTTGTTGCTGTGGCTGGGGCTGTCTGAAGAGCCTCCTCACTGGAACAGTTCCTCTCTGCAGGTTTTATGCTCAGTTGCAAGGGGATTTTCCCCTGCTTTGTGCTTGATTAGTCTAATTAGGCAAAATAGCATCCTTGGTTGTTATACTCCTTGCTGAAGGGCTTCCCTGACCTGCAGGACTCTATCTTAATGCTCTGGTTTACATGAAGGTCATTGTGCAATATTTGCTGGATTGTAGTTCAAAATGCAGTGCTCTTTGAGACACACTGACTAAACAATTAAAAGACTCCAGTTCTTGCTGACATAGGTGTATCATTTGCTGTGTTCAGCTTTGAACCTGAGCCCACTGGACTGATTGGTTTTGTGATATGAATCTTCCCCAATTAAATGAACCCTGGCCAAAGATTTTATATTGACTACCAAAGTGTGAGTTTTAGTTTGGTGAATTATCTTCTGAATGACAAATAGGGATAAAAATTGAGCCGCAACTCAATTGAGTCCAAAAGCTGTAGCAGTTGATTATTTTGAAATACTTGATGAATGACCATAACCAGTGAAATTGTATGCAATATTGTAAACTGTCTGACTACTATTTAGTTCAGAGTTATAAGACTGATTTTAAAAAACACACCATACTCTCTTATTTTAAACCAACTTTATTTCTACCCTTCAGTCTTAAGGAAAAGCAACTTCAACAACTAATAACATACACAATTAAAGAAAAATAGTATTTGGAGTGGTAAGCAGATGGTGATTGTGGTAACTGGTTCTGGATTTAATTTATGACATTTCTCTGGCCTCAAGACGAGAGGTGTCCTATGAAGTCTCTGTGGGAATGAGTTGATTACTGTCTACCTAAATTATTAACTGCAAGAAAAGATGTTGTGACGTCCTGCTTCTGGGGATCAGTCTGAGATCCAGCAATTAAACAAATACTTATGTATACTGTATGGAATTTCACTTGGACATTGAATCAAGTTAGATCTTGCAGGAAGAATGGCTGTAAACATGTAATGTGGTAGTTTCTTCCTGTGACACTGGAACTGTGTTGTTTCCACTTCTTTTAGTTTTCTAACTGTGATGAGCCATCATCTGTCATGCTGTCCTTGGTGAGTGATCTACCCAGTGTTCCTCAGTTTTTAATGAAAATTAATGTATACCTAACTTGAGAGGTACCTGTCAGGCTCTAATAATTTTTTTGTTTACATACATTTATTGATATTGGCCTCGGATCTTTTTGATTTATCTAAGTCTGCCTCAGCAGACAGATTGACTGTCTGAGCAGATTGATTCCAAAAATGACCTCATCACTTGGGAAACCTTGAGGTGCAATCAGTGCTGTAAGTGGCATGGGGGGACAGTGGAAGGAACTCTGCAAGTTTATGAAAAATGGTAACAAGCCCACATAAACATGCTCACGTAGCCTTGAGAAATAAAATATCTTAAAGAAGTTAGAAGTAATGTGTTGTCAACAGCACAGCTTTAGGTGCATAAGGAGACTTACTAAATTTAGTAGGGTAAAGATGAAACAGGCATGTTCAGGCTTGCAGGAACTTCTGTGTTTATCACTTTGCTACTAGTAAGCTTCACATATTTTCTTCAACTTTTTTGGGGGTAACTGTATCCCCTCATTTCATGGAGTCACAGAATGATTGAGGTCAGAAGGGACCTCTGTAGATCATCTGATTGAACCCATCTACTCAAGCAGGGCCATGTCCAGAGAGATATTGAAGGTTGCTAATGAGGGAGACTCCCTGACCTTCCTGGGCAATCTGTTGGAGTGCCTGTTCTCTGAGTTTGCTATCTGTAATAACAAAACATGCCTTTTTCTTTCCTCTGCTTGCTGCACTGCACTCTGGTTAAGCTGTTTGTACTGAGACTTTTAAAAAACTGCTCAAAATCAGACAGTAGTTGGGAATATCTATGAATACGTGACCTGCAGTGAAACACGGAAACTACGGGAGTGAGAGGTGATACATATGGAGACTGATATCAGCCAGATAAAAGTTTAATGTACAATGTTTAAATTTTTGTGGTATTTCTGAGAAATGCCACAGCTGACTTTTATTTATTTGTTTCTAAACCACCAGCTCCTTTCTTTGACTAGTTAGGAGCATATTCTTTTCAATTTTTTTTTCAGTTTCTATTCATCATGGCTTACAGCAGTTTTCAGTTTTTTGGGAAAGTTTGGTTATCTCTCCCACTGTGGTAGCATCAGAGGTTTATTTGTAAATTCCATTGCAATGTTTTCAATTAAGTAACACCACTTCAGAGTTATCTTAACACTAAGTGCTGGTGCTGGTGAAATTCAATGCACATACCTTTAGGTCCTTAACTTTTAATTAACGGCCCGTTTCAAATTGTTCTGCCTTTCTTACAGGTGAATTGTATTGCGGCTTGTTGAGTCAATCATTAGGAGGTTCTGGATTATTAAACTCTTCTTGTTTCTCACTTTATGAGACGCTGGATTTTGTGGCTGGGAGGGCAAATGACAGATGCATTTAACTCAGCTTAAATCATAATATGACATAAGTTGCTACATATATCCAGTACGTTATTTTTTCTGGTTATGTCACTTCCCTGTCAATAATTTTTGTTATCCCATAAGTCTGTCTGATTTTTTTTCTGACATTGTAAATTAGCTACCTTTAAAAGATATATTGATCCATAACACTTACTAGTTTGAGCAAGTCACACTAACCTTAGCTCTATGGAAATTTTCTTGTGCAGGGTTGATCCATTAGCAGTCTTAGGAACTCTGTAAATCCTATCCCCAACCTAGATCAATGAAGTGACTTCTTTTTTATGTTTTGAGTAACAGAAAATAATCCCTCCTACAAAACATATGTAAGGAAAAGAAAAAGTAATCAATTTGTTTTTTATACCTGCTTCGTAAAAGAAGCCAGGTTCTATCTGCCTTCTTCATGTTGGTGAATCTCTGCAAGAGCCATTGCCAGCACTGTTGTGCTGTGCTGTGTTATCAATAGTTATGGCTCCCTGTCATAATTAACATTGTTCTAACAATACAGTTAACCTCTTCTATGGAAAATTAGATCGATTACTAAGAAAAAATATTTTTTCTTTGGAAAACTTGCTTTGCCAAAAGAGATTAGCTGGCTTATAAACCTTGTTAAACGTATAGATGTAACATCACTGCATGATTCTGAGCTGCATGTTTTCTTATTGAGCCACCCATTTTATTATTCTTTCATCAAATGCCTCTCTGGAAGTTG
>NW_005054418.1:1379363-1379979 GCF_000277835.1 Geospiza fortis | reverse complement strand
TTCCCTTGGCTAGTATTTTGAACTGGAAAAAAGGGAAAGAAAAATGTTGAGGAAATGAAGACTCTGAAGAGATTTTTATTTCATAGGTTGTCCACAGATATGCTGTTCCTGCCCTTTCATATAGTTATCTCTAGGCTCCTGAGATACTGTGTATTTATCAGAATGGTGATTGCTCTTGGTAGTGCCATCTCGGGGCCGGCTGCTTGTTCTCTGCCCCCGAGGTGAGTTGGGTGGTCCAGGGAGCGACCCCAGGCTCTGAAGAATGAGACTGGACTCTTTGCTGTTCGGTCTTCAGGTTGTTTATTAAGTCTTATCTACAAAATTTTCTTCCTGGCAGACAGAGGTCTGACCAGCAAGGCAGCCACGATGCTCTCCGACCACCCCCAAGGCTGCTCCGTCTCTTATACCACAAATTACGTATATCATATTTACCTTTACCTCCCAATACCTATCACCCATGTTGGACAGTGCACCCCTTCCCTAAACCAATCCCTGAGGAATTCTGTGAAGTTTTGGTTAGTTTCTATGTCAGAAACAGGGTTAAAGTAACATCTGCTTAGAGCTAAGCAGGAAGCGTGTGGCTTAGTTGGAACTAAGTTTATATTTTTGGCTTAAA
>NW_005054418.1:1317292-1379347 GCF_000277835.1 Geospiza fortis | reverse complement strand
CACATCAACAAAGAATGCAGTAATGCCTGCAGACTAATATTTGAAGATCCACTTGCACAAAAATTTGCAGAATACACTCACAGTCCAGTGGACAGATGAGCAACAAACAGCCCTGCACCTCACTGTAGAGTTTTTCAGCATATTAAGGTTTATTTTTACATGGGCAAATTCTTTATAATATTGACTTGAACATTAAAAAAAATAAGGTAGTTACTGAAATTTATCTGACCTTAATAAATACATAAATGATCATTTCTTTTTGTGGTCTTTCTCATCAACTCACAAAGGAAAAAAATTCTGTATGGTGAGTACAGTTGTAAACATGGGCATCTAATGATAATATTGGGGTGATCCTGTAGAATGAGCAAATGGGGTCATCTCCATGCAAAATGGCTAGCTCTTACCCACTAATTAAGAGTTGTCTTTCCATACAGAGGTATCTGCAGAAATTATCCTTTCAGGGGGATTTGGCTAAAACTAAGGAAAATCTATGGAAAATATTAACTGAATCAGAAAAAAAAAATAATGCAGATTTAACGTGGAAGTTTCTGCTTTGAGTAGGATTAGCTCTGTACTCAGCTGTCTATGTCCCAGAGGATTTTGCAGAATTTTTCAGCTGTCTGTAGCTTGCATAAGTGCCAGCTGCGGCAGAGATCAAAGGTTGGCAAGGAAGGACAATATGTAGATGTGTCATGCTATACTTTGTGATCCTAAAATCTACAGCAATGCATCAGTATATGTTTATAATTTGTTGCAGATGCACCAAGTAATTACTGTCTGAGTGCCTATATTTTTGATAAAATAAGTACTTCCCAAAGCGAATATAATTTATATGTGAATTCAGATATAATAAGGTAGATTATATGAAGGGTTTTTTTTTTTGAATCTTAAAAATGGAAGCTCTCAGAAACTTTGGGTATTTTTTACAATATTGCAAATGCCCAAACTGGGTTCTTTATTCCCATGATGTAGTGTAGGTAATTTACCAAGATGAAAGATCTGTATAAACCGTGCCTTTCAAAGTGAAGAAAAATTACTTGTCCTGCTCAGGTCAGTGTTTCCATAGACAATGGAGAAGAAATCTGCAGCAATGAATGACTTTTCATAATGCAGTGGATTTTTCAAAGAGTAAAGTTGATGTTAATGTAAGTACTGATGAGACATTTTGAGACTCCTGCACTATTGACATTTGATCTTCTGGCATATCTGCTGCAGACCTTGTATATCCAAATGTAACTGAGTCAAGGTTTGAGAAAAAAAATGGATATTGAAGGAGTCAAATTTCTACAAGTGGTGCTGCATAGCTGGTCTACCAGAAACAAATGGATGTATACCTGATTCTATGGCTTTGCGGTGAAGTATTATGGAAAAGCACGATTTAGATACATGTACTCTCAAAGGATAATGTAATAGTAAGGTATGTGAACTTTGAGATCAAGGGAAGTTTGCAAAGGTATTATTAAAATGAAGACCACAAAAACAAAGTTGTTTTGAGATGATTTTGCAGGGAAGTGAGTGTTTTCATGGTCAAGTGATGTTTTTTTTAATCAGTTGGTGCACCTCAAAGTAGAGATGCTTTTGTGCAGAAGTTCTTCACCCAGTGACCTATTTTTCCATTCTGAATAAAACATGTTGCCTCTCTGCATGAATCTTACCTTGTTCATTACAGCTGGAACAGCTTTAAGCTGAAGAAATATCCATAAAAAGATGCATTAGCAATACAACTTAGGAGTGTTGACTTTCCTTTTTGCTTCCAAGAGACACATTCTGAGAATAGTATCAGGTTAAACCAGGTCTTTGAGTGTATTCACAAATTCAGGGGATCTTCTATTTGAATCAATTTTTATTGTTTGGATACGGATACTCATCTATCTGCTTTTTTGACAATTTCTTAAAGAAAACAACTAAATAAAGAAGTCCTGTCAAGTTTTTGCTGTGTTTGCTACTAAATGTATGTGTGGAGCTTTTCTCATGTTATGATGACATTTTCACCAGGAAATTTGATTAAATTTAGATTAGTCACTGGGTTTACTATCACTGTGCTCATTTCTGTCTTACCAGGAAAAAACTCTGATGTATTTAGATATCTAGGGGCAAGGACTGAACGGATTATATGCTGACTTTAACAGATGAGTAACAATCAGTCTCAATCTAATATACGATGGACAGCTCTGTTACTATAAATACAAAGTGTCCTCCTTTGCTATCACTTAGTCTGCTGGCATTTTAAGCTTGAACATTGCAAGCCATTCCTTCTGTGGTAGGTGCTGTTTAACTGAGCATGTCCCAATGTTATAGCTGCAGGGAACTGTTATTCAGCTATTTTTAAACAAAAGATTTTGAGGGAGGAAGAGGAGGTGAGGAAGGACTCAGATTTTTCAGGAAAAAATAGGTGAGTGTTCTGTAAAACAAGTTACTACTGAAATACCCTCTAAATGAAAAAATCACTCTTCCCCTCCCGAGCAAATTTCACAGGAGAAAAGAAAAGCACTTGAAATGGCACATTTAAATTCTGTAATGAAATGAGTAGAAATCCAATCAGATGCTTCCTTGAAAGTGTGTTGTAACCCACTGTTTACATAAAAGCTGGGGATGGAGCAGTCCCTCCTGTTGTCATGTCACATTGTTCTGCAAAGACTTCATGAAACCATAGCTCTCAAAAGAAATTTGTTTTGAAGAATATATATTTTGACATCACAATTGATCAGATTTTGCATCATGCTTGAGGATTGCGATCTTGTTTTTTAAAATCTTATACTGTGCTAATGTTCCCTCTATTTTTTTCTCTACAAGGTCTTTGTCTCAGCCCTCAGTGCATCTTTAAGTTAAGAGGATGATAAGCTACTTGTGTTCTTGGACATATAATCAGGAACCACAGAGTTATACATCAATCAAATATGCCAATTACACATGTATTTGCCTGGTGACATTTCATCCTTGCTTATAGTTGGGAAAGAAAGGAAGAGGATAAGAATATTCATCTGGCCCTTAGCTCTTCTCCAACAGAAATTGGACAGAAATGGATCTGGAAAGCTTTTGTTGACAACTATTTCCAGCTGCTCAGTGGGGAAAATAATAAGAATTTTGAAATATTTTCTTTAACAACACCTGGTTTATAGAGATTTTCCAAGGCAACATCTCTGAGAACTCTTCAGCTCTGGCTTTCTCACTTCAAACATGGAGACTTTAGCCTCAGAGCTTGGTGTCTCCCTCCTTCTCTTTCTGGGTGATGTATTTGACTTGCCTCCTTATAATTCCTGTTCAGTTCCTCTGGTAGGTCTCTCTTGCCCTATATCTCTTTGCTATCTTCATTATGTCAGTGGTCACAGTCAACAGACTCCTTTGCTTTATTACAGTGATTCAGAAGTTTCATACTTGTATGACTTTGCTGGATTAGATGCTCTGTGGGACAAAGTTCCTGATCTGAGGAGTTTAGCTATGAAGATGATGGGTGTGTTATAAATACCTGAGCTAGAGAGGAGGAAAGATCCAAACTGGATAGATGCAATGCAAACAAAAGATAAAGGGAGGGAAGCTGCACTGGAAGAATGTGCTACCAGGGCACACTCTCATCTGTCAAGCCATTTCTTTTTCAGCTGTAAATTGGCAACATATCTGTAGGCTTTTTGAATCAAGTCAACCTTAAACCCACACCTGCATCTTTTGTATTTAGGCGGTACATTGAAGAAAGCATGTATTATGCATCACTAGTCAGTAACGTATTTATAGCTCATCTGATCAGAGGGTTATTAGGTCTTTGTTATATCAAAGTTATAAGAGAGAATTCAGGAAAAAGTCTAAAATAAAATTTTAGGCCAATTTAGGTGGAAAAGTTATGCCTGGTTTTTGTTTTTAGGTTAAAATGTTTGAGTGCTTTTGGTAGGAATGGGCTTTGTGTGAAAGTATCAAACTTTTACACAGAAATTGATTTTTTTTTCCCTTCTAAGGAGCTAAAACCATTAAAATCTATTACTCATATACACTGACATTCAGTATTAATTTTATGTCCCACTGTATTGCTTTCTTCAGGGAAAAACTAGCATCCATTTGTTGATCAGTGATATACAGTCAGCACAAGGTGCATGGCTGCTGATTAAATAACAAGCACGTTAGGATTTTTTTTTTTTAGTGGGTGCTGACAGCAGCTGCTGCTGCCTGACAGTCACTTAAGGGCAGTTTGCTTGCTGCACTGGTAGACCATCATTGCTCAGTGTGTACTTTCAGCCAACAGCCCAGAATATTTTGAAAACTGGGAAGAATTGCTGCTTTCCTCCATGACTGAAAGTAAACAGTATGGAGGCTTTTCCCCCAGATTTTATATTAAAATCTAAGTTGCACATTTATTCTATCTTGGCTAGGCATCTTTGTTAGATAGGCTGAGGAGGAGGAAGTGAATCAGAGACAGAGCTTCAGAGGGCATTCAGCTCTTATGTGTGAGTGAGTTGTTTCCTGGAGATGCTTTCTGTTCTCTGTGGGTCAAAGACATGTCCAATTTAGCTGGAATGGTTACAGCTCTTAGCTCTTAGTTGATGTCCTTCATAAAACAAAATGGGCTAAAGGTTGTTTCTGAGCCTCTGAACCAAAAGGCTCAGGACAGAGGTGTGTGACAGCCTGTCTGCACTGTGGCATTGCGTGTGACACCTTCATGGGCCAAGGCAGCTCTGAGTGCAGGATAAGAAAACTCACTTTCCAGCTCGGCTGCTAGTTCAGCCACAGCCCTGCTCTGCTCTGCTTTTCCATCTTCCAGTTCTTGGAGAGCTTTCCTAGGAGCCTGCTGCTCCTGTTGGCACATAGTCCATGCTGCCAGGTGACCTTATAGAGGATTTCTTTCTCACCACCAGAAATTCAGCTATGAAAGGTGACATGGACTCCTTTTTATCCTTGACTAAACTCATCTCTGTTCAAACACTTTATGGCAGTTTGCATTGCTCCCTCAGTGGCAGCTTGACCTCTCCAAGACAACATCCATTTGCCTTAATGCTCTCTTGTGATACTAAGCCTTCATAAAAAAGTTCAAAACGCTCATTGTGTGCTTAGCCAAAACTCACCCACAAGGATTTTTTTTACTGCTTTTGGTTGGTTGCTTTTTATTCTTTAAATCTTTATGTAGTGGTCAAAAACAGAACAGAATGGTAAGTACAATTTCAAAAATCTACACAAATTCTGGATAACTGGTGTGCACAAATCCTTGTTTTATGCTTGTAAGTGCTCAAATGCAGTTATTAGCCTTTGGAGATAAGGCTGTACCCGATGCAGTGCAAATGATTCTTCTGAGGCTTAGGAGGGGAATAGCTTTAGGATACTTCCATTAGTGTCACTCTGAAGGGCCATTTTATACTAGAGATTGATGTTTTCTCCCACTTTAGTATTCAAGTTAGGTGAAATACCATATATACAGGCCTCCATGGCAGATCTGGACTCTCTTTTGGTAACCCAAAAGACCTGTTTAGATCAGGCTTCCTCTCCCAATGTAAAAAGCACAATTTTCTTTAAATGGACTCACTTCGGTAAATGGATTTACTTCTGATACTTCATTTTTTAAATGGGGACTTCTTTTTTCAAGAGGCATATTTATGCCCTCAAAGAGTACTATTTCAATGTTTACACCTATCTGTGGTGTATTTCATTGCTTCTGTTGGTCAAGAGGAATGATAAACTATGCATCTCTCATAATATATATTGATCTTCCTGGAGATGATTTAAACACCTATCGATATTCTTCTAGACTCCATATAAGATAAAATGCTGTGTCTTCTCTCCATTTGCAATTCTTATTGTGGCATGAAATCCTATCACAATTATTTTCATTCTATTTAGCAACATTTCAAAAATATCTATTTGTTTTAACAGTTAATCAATTAATAGAAAATCACTGCACTGGATTTAGGCTATTTTTGTGGTGTTGACTTCATTGTTAGCATCCAAGTTCTCTTTTGAGTAGTTTCCCTACTGCTTATGGGCTTTCCAACAGTAGAACTCAGTCTGTCTCTCTGGTACTGTTAGTCCAATGAAGAGACCACAACAAATTTTTGATAAAATTTACTTTTCTGTGACCAGAATGTCAATTATGATGGATTGACTATGAGCTAGATTTTCAATGTAATGATGATCCCTTTTACTGTTTTAAACACCTAGCCTTCAATTTGCCCCCCGTTTTCTCTGCTATTTATTTGAAAATCATGCCTGGATCACTGCATTCATAACTACATTATGTAAATAGTGCAAACAGCCACGGCAGCAAAGGAGTTCTGACCTTCATCTCTGCCCCAGCAGCTCCACAGATACTTAGTTTCCTTCATTGTTCTCTTCAGGATATTGTTCACTTGGATAGGTTTTCACGGTTTTGGAATATTTTTTAACATAATTGATTAAAGTGTCTTTATAAATTGAATTTCCCATGCGGACTTTTTAAAGCCTCTGGAACATGATAAGCTTTTGTAACAAAAGAGGAAATGTTTCATGTGGCTTGAAATCCTCCTTGCATAAAGGAGCATTTCATCAGCCACGATCTGCTCTGCTGAGCTCTGCTGGCACAGTGACACCTGAATCCCATAGTCTAACCAGCTTTTTTTGTCCTTGCCTCAGGGTAAGAGATTCAAGAAAGTTGTTTTGTTGTTCAGCAAGGAAAGTACTGCTGAGCCAATGAACTAAACATAAAAGTCCCTCTCCTCTTGGAGAGAGCTTCGCATAGACTCTAAAGGGTTTGTCACTCTCTGTTTGTGGTGCTCTTTGGAAATAGTTGTTTTAGAAAACTTAGAATAAGTAGGAAACCTTCAAGAATCCAAGCTGATATAAAAAAGTGTTGGGGGGGCACAAAGGAGTGTTAAACACAACTCAAGTTTAATTGAAAGTAAAACTCAGAAAGGGAAATAAGCTTAAGCTTCAATCTTCAGGGCAAAAAAGCCGCAGTCTTCTGGGGTTTCGTGTTTCCAGCAACAGTGACAAGCAACAGTTAAGGATGAAAGCAAAATGTATGGAATGAGAGCATTTTCCACTGCTCTCACTTTGTAATGTGCCCATTTCTGTGTCTGATCTGCAGCCATCAAGTGGAAGGTGTGCATATTTTAAGGCAGCAGGAAGGAATTGTAATTATGTCCTTGCAAGGTCTGTGAACATTAGGTTTTTATCTCCCCAGGAGTTAGATTTTCTTAAACGCTCTCAACTGCTATAGCAAAACTCAATCAAAGAAAAGTCTCCCCTCTCCTTTTTTCAAGACCTGAGACAACAGAGGAAAAGAAATTGACAATTCATAGGTGCAGGTTTATCTCATGTTTCTTTTATTTCAGGAACGCAAGACACACCTGGTGATTCTCTAAAATCAGTCTTGTCATTCAGAGACTGAGAAGCAATGACTTCTGTGTGATGTACAAGTGTCGCTGACAGATTAACCAGGATCTGAACATATTTTGATGAGTATCAAAAGAGAAACTGCAGCTTAGTACAGAATGATAACATTTTAAGACACTTGAAAATTTTCTTAGTGTCCTTCCACATCTTATACACGAAATAGACTTGAATCAGTTCAATACATGATGGGCAGTCACGTGGCTACATGTAGGTTATCACTGGTTGCCAAACAACACAGCTCTGTCAGTGATAGCTGGCTTAGAGCACATTTCAGTGCTTGGAGTGTCACGAATAGAGCCACCCATGCATGGAGGACCTGGGGGTGCTGACTGACAGCTGGGTGAACGTGAGCCAGCTGTGCCCAGGTGGCCAAAAAGGCCAATGGCATCCTGGCCTGGATCAGCAATGCTGTGGCCAGCGGTACCAAGGCAGGGATATTCTCATCCCTCTGTACCGTGAAGCATTCCCCCACCCTGTGTAGCAATGGTGGGCCTGCACCTCAAGTCCTCTGTTCGGTTTTTGGTCCCTCACTACCAGAAATGCATTGAGGTGCTGGAGTGTGTTCAGAGAAGGGCTACAAAGTGGGTGAAGAGTCTGGAGTACAAATCCCATGAGGAGCAGCTAAGGGAGCAGGGGTTGTTTAGCCCTTAGGAAAGGAGGCTCAGGGGAGATTGTGTCACTCTATACAAAGTACTACGTCTCTTTTTCCAACAAGTGGGAGGATGATTCTTCACTGTGAGGCTCCTGAGACACTGAAACAGGTTACCTGAGAAGTTGTGGTTCCCTGGAAGTGTCCAAGACTAGGTTGGATGGGGCTTTGAACAAGGGGAAGATATCCCTGCACATGGCAGTGGGGTTAGAAATAGATGATCTTTAATGTGCTTTGCAGCCCAAGTAATTCTATGTGTCTATGATCATATGACAAGAAGAAATGTCCTCAGGTTGTGCCAGAGAAGATTTAGATCAGATATTACAAAAAATTTCTTCACCAAAAATGTTATGAAACATTTGAATAGGCTGCCCATTGAAGTGGTTGAGTCATCATCTCTGGTGGTATTAATAAGTTGTATAAACAAGACACTCAGAGACATGGTTTAGTGATGAACTTGGCAGTAGTAGCTTTACATTTGAACTCAATAATTTTAAGGATCTTTTCTGCATAAATGACTTTATGTTTCTTTATGTATGATCATGGATTTATTCAGCTTTATTGCATACCTGAGATATCAGGAAAAGTTGGAGTGAGTTTTTACTGCTCATATTTTTCCACCTGCAATCATGAATAGAACTTAGGTTTATTGTCAAGAAGAAAGGAAGCAATATTCCAGTGGTGCACTGTGGAAAAGGACAACAAAATATGTGCAGATGCTCCTCTGTTCAATTCATTGAAAGATTGCCAAGGGCTTGGGACAGGTACTTATTTAAGCTGCCAGCAGAGAGTTTTAAAAGGTTTGCCTGCATCCCCACAGAAAAGGGAGAGGGAAAGATCCAGACCAAATATTCAGATAAGTATTTGTCTCACCCATTTTGAGATAGAGCTCTTCAAGCTGGTGGCTAACTTGATTCAAATGCTTCATCATGTCAGCTTGAGTCTGCATCCAGCTACATAGCCTTTGCTGTAAGGACTTCTTTTAGTGTTAAGAAGTAGCCAAGCATGTTTCCTTTGGGCAACTGGCTTCAAATCGTTGTTTCTTAATAATTCAAATCCATTTGTATCTTCTACAAAAAGGAAAAAAAAAAAGAAAAACAGCAAACGAAAAACAAAAGCAAAAAACTTCAGGGCATAAGTTCAACTTGTTTAGGCAACCCATCCTTCCCTGACCCTGAAAAACTGCACAAAGCACAAGCCAAAACAAAAGCAAGTAGGGTAAGCGTTCAGGGCAGGGAGGGCCTTTTTCAGGGCAGATGGTGTTCAGAGGCATTGTGTGTGTGTTGAAAGGAGGAGAGGATTCAGAGGGTGATTTCCCACCATGCAGCAGGCTCCCTCAAAGGACAGCAGCACTATCCTTTTCCTGTTTTAGCACAAGGGACAAAAGCAATTCTTCAATTCCTAGGTCTCACCCTATTGATAATAATTTTAATTGAAACAGAGAAAAATGTCTGTTCTGAGAATCAGAGTGGATGATTCAGGATACTCTTGAGTTTCTGTTGCTATGATTTAAATGCATTCTTCATGCTATGAGTCCTTACTATTGTTTTTAACTACTCAGTACAAATTCTTGTGCAGAAATTGTAGTCAATGATATCCTTGCTCATGAAGCTTCAAAAAGCAAAATCTATTTTTCTAGAGCTGTTCGTATAGGGAGATAAGAAAAAAAAAAGCCATGCACAATATTTTTGTACACATAATGAATATGAACTAAGAGAAAAATGCACATAAGCCAAAAGAAAAACAACATCAGCTATGTCCCTGGAGTGTCTAAATACAGTGCAGGGTGAGGAGAATATTCTCTGCCTGGTCATGTGAGCAGAATGACATTGTATGATGAAGTTCATTTTCCTGGTCTTGCCACTGTTCAGCAGCAGTGTGCTGCTCCATTGCTTCTGTGGGTTACTCATCTTGTGGGGTGAGTCATCTTTCATGCAAGAAATTGATTTCATATTTTATGCATGCTTTATATATTGCCTTATATAGCCTTCAGTTTGCTTTTGTAAAACTAAGTTGTCTTGCCTTTAAATTTGTGTGCCTATTCTATCCTGATGGCAGTGAGTTGCTACTTTACCAGGCTTTGTCCCATAATTCCATGAACTTTCCCCTCGTGAGAGGCATTCTGAGGTGTGAATTAAGAAAGTGCTTGCACATCTCCAGCAGCCAACTGATCAACTGAATACCTTCTGATACCTATTAATTTCACTCCTTGGAAAGCACCACTTTTGAAACTATTATCTCTTTGGATTTTTTTTTCCCCAGAGAGTGAAAAAATAATCCTGTGTAAGCCTAGTAGCTTGAAGCCTGAGGGGAATTGTTGATTTTTTCCTGATCTCCAGTGAGTTGGAAGCCTGTATGGGCTTTCAAGTTCTGCTAGGAAGATAGGCCAGAATGGTCCTATGGGCACACTGAAAAGGGTTGATTTACAGGTCTTGAAACATCTGGGGGTGTTTCTCTTAAAGCCAATTAGTTTAAAAGTTGGAGACAATGTGAGATTTATAATTATGCTGGAGAAATACAAGCCAATTGCTACCCATGTGTAATGACAGAAAACAGATACCTTAACTTGATGGCACAGCTTTGTGGTCCATATGTCAGAAATTTTAGGCAAGGAAAGCTTGGTAATTTTTTCTGAAAGGAAAGGACAATTTGTTTGTGGCCTTCCTTCACTCCTGTCCTGCTGTTAAGATATAAAAAATTATGAAGGTGGGCAACCAGTTTAGTTCATTAGGCATACCCGCAGCTGGTGGGGAAACTGCTCATGAGGACGAGGAGCACAGGGAGCAGTTGGTGTCTGGGCTGGCAACAAGCCTGGACAGTGAGGGGGGTTTCCTTGCTAATCACACCTACAGGTGCTGTCAGACACCCTGGCCAGTGGGCAGTGACAGGCAGCACAACACATGATTGAATTGAGCAGACCTGAGCAGGACCCCTTAACCTGACAGCATGAGCCCAGAATATTTTGTTTTTCATGTCATTGGCACAGTGTCAGTTCAGCTCATGAGAGCTGGAGATTCAGCAGTGGTTCATGGTTCAGTACTAGAGCAGTTACACACAGCTAAAGGAGAAGGGCTCATTTGGGAGTATTCCCCCTGTATTCTGGAAGGTAATTTGCTTTTCAGATAATATTCATATTGTCCCAAACGTAACATCATCATGCTTTCTCTTCTGCCCCTCCAAAAATGTTCTGTTTATTTAAATGTTTTGTTTATTTGTTTTAGATTATTTTTTGTGAAGATACTGTTTAATGGGTGGTCAGACAATGTATTTGCTGTCCTTGGCTTCTTGTGCAGGGATTAGGGCACTAGTTCTAGAAAATCTGGAATGCTATTCTGTCTGTAAGTGCCTGGCAGAAAAGTTGTACTTCTCATATATACTTACTTTGTGAAAGAATAAAGCAAAACAAAACAAAAGACATAGTAATATGGGGTTCATCTAATCTAGTGGGCAGTAATAATTTCTTGAGTGTCACCTATATTTTGAAAGTAAAATAACTGATAGATTCTTGCCAATAGGTGAAAAAATCAGTCATTGCAGGCAAGAAGCTGACAACATGCACATTTCAATTCAACTCAGTTCAATTTTGGTATATTGATGGGCAAGTTGCACTTCATTATGAGGAGGTAAAACATGCTGCATTACATGAGGGTTTTTTTTGCAAATCTCTTAGAGAAGTGTTCATGTATCCTGAGGAGTTTTCAGCTGATATTTTCAAAACTGCTGATATAAAATATAATCAAAATTTCTAGAAAAAGAAGAATGAAATAAAAGTTTTACTACCCTATTTTTCAAATAGAAAAAATCTGTCATATATGTATTTTCTTTTATTTGGCTGATTGTTTTTAAGATCTGTTTTCTACAATTTTATTGGAAGTTCCTGCTTTATTATTAAGTAGGAATGATATTTCAATATTTTTCTCCTCAAAGAATGGTTATGTAAAGCACTTTGCCAAAACTGTACACATACAGTGAAAGTAAGTGCAAACATGCTGGAATAAATAAGCATGCATTGTCTGTGCTGATTAACTTAATAGTTCTCTAGCCATTCTTGTTTTAGAAATGTGTGGTTTTCTCTTGCTTTCCCCAAAGAATCTTCACATAGCCTTTAAATTGTAAGTCATCATCAAAATCAATTTGCATTTCTCTATCATTCTCCCCTCTGTATTGTGTACCACCGATCTAATCACCAGCAAAGTGTTGCATGAAGAACTTATAATATTTTCATTGTGCTATTTTGGGTTTCCATTTTTTTTTATTACTAAACTTTCTAAGGAGTAAGGCTCACTCTTGGGGTAGGCATGTGTGTTAATTATGGGAATGTGCAGACTGATTCATTGGTTTGTCTTAAAAAACTATATATATATATATTTTGATTTCAATCCTGAAATATTTGATGCTATCGGTATCTTTGACAGTCATAAGTAGTAACTAGGGTTCATTATTTTAGTTTTCACAGAATTACTTGTTTTAAAGCTACTCTAATTTAAACTTTACTACCAAGGCTAGTCCTCCAGAAACCATGTTAAAAGCTTTCAACTAGCTAAAATTTTGAACTATTCTTTAAGACTGTTCCACTTTTTTAAAGTTGTCACATAGTATGTCATAGCATTTCAGGGCAATGAGTAACCCCTTTCCTTCTGTTCAACTTCATTATATTTCTGTGGAAACCTGCATTTAAGGTGCAAATGCCTGGCTTCAGGGGGACTCCTCTAAGTTAAGCAGGATGCTGACTTTAGGATTTAGATAAATTGATGATGTGATGGTGAGAATAATGGAAGTAAATAACTTCAGTAGTCACCATTTTTTCTCTAGAATTTTGGGCTGAAGACTAGTGTACTTAGATAAGGTTGTTAAGTATTTTCTTTAAAATCCCATGGAAGATACTGCAGCAGGCAAAGTTAGCAAGAACTGAACTATAGATAGTAACCTCTGTGGAAAAAATAGTTCCATTATCTTAAATAACAGAGTTCAGAGGAAGAAAGATAAAGGCATTTCCCCTTGTTATTTTAAATCCTCTAAGCATCAGGGAGATACATGTCTCTGTGGTATGAATGCAAAAAAAATTAGAAAGCACAACTATGAGTTTTTTTAAATGCACACAAGGTTCTTGACATTAATCTGTCATTGCAAAAATTTTTCAGCTACAGTACTTGTCTTCTGTAACGGGAAGGCTTGACTGACTTGTTCATGAATGTGATGGGTTTGGGGAAAAAAAAATCCCTATGTGAAAAACAAAGGTGAAGCTTTTCTTTTTTTTTTTACAGTCAAAAAGGATGTGACAGATACAGGTAGAAAGTGATTTATAGCAGCTGACACGTGGAGCTGTTAGTCCTGCTTTGATTCTGTATGTCTTTTTGCCTCTGGTGTTAACCCTATGTCTATCAGTAGTTTCAATCAGTTGTCCCAACATAAGACAAGAATCCAAAATAACATCATCCCACCAAAAATTGATGTGATCTATCATAGCACAGAGATCTCTAGAGGGATGACTGGTGAAAGGCTGTCATTCTGTGACACTCTCAGAAAGATTCTTTTAAATATCAGAGGAATTGCAAGGGTCAGTTTGGCAAAATCAGTGTTACTCACTGAACGCTGTAGAAGCTCCTCTTGCTTGCATGCATTTTGTGACTTGCATGGGCACAAAATTCCTGGTGGAAACTGGCAGTGTCAGATGTAAGCTATTAAGATGCACTGAAGTGCATGTTTGTATAAAGATCCAGATAGACGTGTTTGCAAATTTGGCCTTAAAGAGGTAACACTGAAAGGGTCCACCATTATTTAAAAGCAACTTTTGGAAAAATGGTTAAAAGTGAGTCCTAAATAGGTCTGTCTCCTTTATATAATGAGACTTTTTTTAGGCAGTTGTACTTGTACCTATGATTCCTATTCAAGTATATTCAGTGAAAAAAATGCTTAGTTCTCTCTCCCACACAAAATCTAAAGTAGTTCCTTTTAAAATCAAATAGCAACCATCGGCAAATTTTGGTATGAGTGGCTCATTTGTCATGTATTTTCAATTATAAATGAATTTAATTACAGGAAAGGTTTAAGAAGATTGTCAGCAAGAAAATATTCCCTCTACACCTTTACAGCAACATAATATTGGGGTTTTGGAGGACTTGTTATTTGATTGTTTTTTTAGCCCTCAGAAATGGTTCTTTTGTAGGAATGTAAAACAAAAATACTTGGTGAGTATCTATGCTCTGTAGAAATAGGTGACAATGGTACAACCATGGTGTGATCACTGAGGTTTAAAGTTTTTTGTAAATCATGAATTCATCTAGATAAGGATTTTTCTCTAGCATATGGGCAGAGGTTACATCTGTTCTGCTTGTCTGTGACATGAATCATAGTATGAATATACCTGTCTTTTTCCTATTGCTTAAACGATCTCTCATAAGAGATTATACTGTTTAGACAGCAAAGGTTAGATGAGATAAATCTTTCTGCAAGCAGTTGAAGAGAATAGTCAACAGATAATGAATTCTTCTGTAGTGTAGCATTTGTAAAATTAAAGAAGTCTATGGTTTTTAAGGAAAAAAAAATATTATAAAAACCATTGACACTATTTGTGATTTTTTTTTTGTTGGCAACCTAGAGAAATTTTACTAAAGCTGTACTCATACCAAGGGAAATTAGTGAGGAAAATTTATGATGTTCCTATGTCGCTTAAGGCCAGCTTTTGTTGCCATTGGGGGCTATCCTCAGAAACATATGGATAAAAGGACTTTTTTATGTAGCCTCCCTTTTATAGGGATATTTTCTCGGTGTCTAGGCAGTCCAAATGTAAAGGGATAGAATATAAGAAAATAAAGTTAGTGTAGAAAGTAAGCTTACACCTAAGGAGCTGCAGCTGGGTCAATTAGCAAATATTAGGAACAGGCCTGTCTTTAACAGACCACAGCTGTAACCAGTGAGAAGAAGAGTGCCATAAAAGGGTGGTGTGGCTACTTGAGAAGGGAACTGGAGTCCGTTGGTTATTTTGTGAAGAAGAAAGAGTCAGGAGGAGCAGCCCACGAGAAACACCAAGAAGGTATGAAACTTTTGTGAAAAGGAGACAACAGTATGGAACCTTTGCAATAAGATGACAACATCCGAGCGCTGCTGTCCATGTGGTCAGCCTCAAATAACTTGAATGTCACTAGGGTAGATAAGTCTTTTTTAAGTGGCTTTTAGGTGACCACAAAGCATTATGACTGTGCTGGTTTTCATACAGAAGCTCAGTGGGTGAGGTAAGGTGCAGGAGCATGGTATGAGTTAACAGTAAGTGGTGTTGGTGTTGCTAGGAAAGGAAGTAGGTGACATTTTGGCATGTATCTTTGCCTCATGAGTTATTCCACTGAAGAAAGGCCTTAGATTCTATGTTCCCATCACCACTATTTTAAAATGGCCTTTCTGTCTCTCACGGCTGGGGATTCTCTGCCCACGGGAAGTGGCAGACTGTGGACATTTAAGATCACCTCCAAAGCTTCTGGTCAAGCATAGGGACACTGATTCAGTAGCAGAAATAGGCAGCAAATTGCATCCTAAATCATATTGTCACAGAAGCATTTAGGTTGGAAAGAAACTTTAAGATCATCATGTCCAACTGTTAATCTTAGTATCTCATTAAACTGTATCCCTAAGTGTCACATGTACACATCTTTTCAATGTTGCCATGAATGGTGACTACCCTGGTCAGTCTGTTACAATGCTTCTCAACCCTTTCAGTGGAGAAATTTTTACCAATATCCAATCAAAACCTCTTTGGTGCAACTGGAGGCCATTTCCTTACCTCTTATTGCTTGTTTCTTGGGAGAACAGATTAACCCTCAGATTGCTACAGCCTCCTTTCAGGTCACTGTAGAGAGTGATAATGTCACCCCTGAACCTCCTTTTCTCCAGGATAAACAACCCCAGCTCCCTCAGCTGCTCCTCACAGGACTCTCTAGATCCTTCAAAGCTGTTTTGCCCTTGTTGGACTTGCTCCAGAACCTCAATATCCTACTCGTAATGAGGAGCCCAGAACTGGACACAGGAGTCAAGGTGTGATCTCACCAGTGCCCAGTACAGAGGGAAAATCGCTGCCTTTGTCCTACTGGCACACTGTTTCTCATACTTTTGTTTGTTAATATATTTAGAGAAATAATTTTTGTTGTCAGTAGTCAGATTAAGTTTTAATTGGATTTTGTCCTGTTAAGCTTTCTCCCTGCATAACTTCACAGCATCTCTCTGGTCCTCCATAGTTCCCCGCCCCTTCTTACAGAGGTGATACACTCTATTTTTTCGGCTAAGTTCCAGCCAAAGCTCTCTGGTCAGCCAGGCCAGTCTTCTCCTCTAGCTCCTTGTTCAGCACAGGGGGACAGCCTGCTCCCGTGTCTTTAAGATTTCCCTCTTGAAAAATATTCAGCCTTCTTGAGCCCCTTTGCTATTCAGGACTGCCTCCCAAGGGACTCTCATTCAGGCTCTGAAACAGGCCAAAGCCTACTCTGCAAGTTCAAGGTGGTAGTTTTGATAAGCTCCCTCCTTACTTCTCCAAGAATTGAAATCTCCATCTATTTAATTATAATTTTGCCCAAAACAGCAGTTGCATCACCCACTTTCCCTTCTCTGTTCACAAAGAACATGAAGCAGGTCTCAGATCCTCTGAATGCTCATCAAGTAGTCATCTCACTGAGGCCACACAGATTCTCTGACTATGACTTAATCAAAACCTTTTGATTTTGACTGTAATTTCAAGAGTTTTAAACACGGTTAATTAGATGTTTTAGTAACAGTGTGTTTTTTACCATAGTATTGAAACTTCCTAGGCAACTCATTCGGTTGCATTCTGAAAAAACTTTTTTGATACAATTAGGAAGACAAATTGAAAAGCCCTTTATAGTGAATGGGTAAGATAAAAGAATTGTCCAAGCCAGTGTAGGAAAGAATCAAATCTCTGAGTTAAACTGTGGCAAAGAATCAAACAAAACCAGGCACAATGTTATGTAAGCATTCAAAATTCAAATACTCTGATCTGTGTGGTTTTTTGTTTGTTTTTTTTTTCTTTTTGTCTCTTAAAAAAAAAGTTTAAAATATAGTAGTTTTTCAGGGCAATTGAATTACCAGCCTGTAATGATTTTGTTTTCAAAGCATTAAGGCCAAGCTATTTGCATTCATCTATGATGAAGCGGAAATAGGATTTGTCAACTAGTCATAAAAGCAACAATAAATTAGTCTGTCATCACATAATACACAAAGTTAAGCTCTACAGCAACAACTCATGCTGGTATAATACAGAGAAAACAATGCATGAGGAGAACTAAATTCTATGGAATACTAACAATAAGGATTTTAATATTAGAATGAAAGTGAACTATTAAAAGACATGGAAAAGAGAATTTTGAGTGTACTAAGTGACAAGATGTCAAAAGAAGCATCTGTAAAAAGAAACTAAATAAAAGAGCTGAGATGTTTACTAAGTATCAACAAAAATGAAAAGCATCCTAAAGACAGAAACAACACAATTTGAGAAGGCAACTGTGAATAAATTAAAGTAAACAAGCTGGAACAAGGAGGAAAGGTCTTTCTATAAATTGCTTTACTTTGGGAATATGTCCTGATCAAATGAGATGGTTACATAAGGCTGTCAAAAAGCACCATTAAAGCTATTACCCACAGACTGCTCAGCTACCGTATAATCAAAGTGTGTTAAAGGATTCTTTTTGATAACACTGGCATTAAAATATATCATCAGATGCAGCTATTACTGTCTTTAATAGAACCACAAGTAATATGAAGTGAAATGTGCTCAGTAAGATCAACATGTTGCTCATCATGGCTGAGGTTTGTTCTGTCATATTGCTTTTAAAAAGACTGTTTATTTCATTTAATAGTTATAAAGAAATACCATCCAATAAGAATGTTCTGATTTATCCTTTAAGTAGTTGGTAGAAAAGATGGCATTAAGTCAGACTTTGATCTCACAGTTCTGTTTTCGTCTTTTTTTTGCTAACATGTCAGTGAACAAACTCATAAAAACATCCAAATTCAAATGCAGCTCAAATCCATCATAACATGCCTTAGCAAGCTATCATTTACTTCCACTAAGCATATAAAGCACTGCATCAGATTAGTCTGTGCTTACAATCTCTAGAACAAAATGAAAGTTAAAAAAAACCCTCATTGCAAGTTTCTTTTTTCTTTTGAATCAATTGTAAGAAATTAATCCATAGCAATTAGCAATGAAGCACTAAAGAATTTCACCAAAATTACCTTTGCAAATAGATTTAAAGTTGAAGATCTTGAAACCAAAACACAAAAGTCTTTTGAGTGAGTTGGTGCAAATAATGTGTTAATGGGAGGACTTGGGAGATAAATGATTGTCAAGAACAGTGCTTGATAAGTAATTGAAGTTCAGTTTTGTAATCAAAGAATTAGTCTGATTGGAAGCAAACAAAGATTCTTCTCTTTTTTTACTAAAATGTAAAGGTTAGCATACTTCAGGTAGACTTTTTTTTAATTCTTATATCATTATGTTTGGGATGTATTTTAAAACAACGTAAAATAAGTGTTTGTCTAATTTAATTAGCTCTTTACCAAATTACAGGTTCGTTTTCTGTCTTGGCTATGATTTCCTTTGACATAAATGGGAACCCAATTCCTAGCTTATTTGTTGATATATGTGTTTAACAATGAAATGTAGGTGAACTGTATCCTGTTTTTCCATCATACATAGTTAAGTCTATTAGGATCAATGGCATCCCTTTCCTACTTAACAGGTGGAACGAATTATTCTGTGCAACTTTCTCTATTTACTTCTATGGCAAATTGTTAAGTGAGATCTTTTAAAAAGTGGCTCTCAGACTAGAAATTCCCCTGTCAGGATGATATTGGCTCCTGGCTACATGTAATTACCATTGACACAGTTTCATGTCGTACGTGGGAGAAAGGGAACACAACCCTTTGCAAAATATTCCAAAAAGCAAGAATAAAAGCATTTATGTGAACAGTGGGCCCAGACATCAAGAACCAAGGAAAGATCTTGAATTTTGATCTTGCATATACTGGATGAATAGTTTAGTTCTTGGGTAACTGTGTAAAAGGCTGGGAGCAACATACCAGTATCTTTTAGTATATAAATTGGGGGGAAAAAAGAACTGTTGACATTTTTCAGTGAAGCCAACTTCCCTTCCCCAAAATTTCTATATGATCAAGCAGAATGTTTTTGATTGAAACAAATTTAATTATTAAAAAAATTATATTTGTCAAAAGCATTGCAACACTATATGAGAATAGACTCCCTATTGGCTTATTTTTCCTTCATGTGATCAAAATTTTGCTGAGGGTAACCTGCCACTCAAATCTTCTGTATTTTATTAATTTTGAAAAGGATTCCACTATGCATCAGCAAAATATTTAATGAATTCAGCTCACCAAAAAGCATTACCATTAATTTTTGCATGATTTTTATTAATTTGATCCTACTGCACATGAACAGCTTGATCAGAACTGATATGAAATGATGTCTGCTTGAAAAGTTGTGAATATTTGCATAGGCAGAAGGTAATTAGCAAAGCTGGTGCTAAGCTAAACCTCTTACTTTGAATAAGTTCTCAGAAACCAATTTTTGCCTCATATATGGATGACAATTTGCAAGCAGTCACCCCTTTTATTACACTAAGTTGCTTGCTCAAAGAAAAATGCCATGCTATGAATTGCTAACATCACTTCCCACAGTAGCTGTGGTCTCCTTGGGGTTGTTTTGGCCAAGTACCAAACTAGCTCTGCTTGTGACATTTTGTTTGATAACACCATAAAGTGGTAAGGCCATGGAACGTATACATAGCAGTATGCACTAATAAAGTGTTTATCCTTTAATGTCTCCCAGATGCTTGCCTATAGCTTTTTCCAGAAGTAAAGAGAATGTGTTGGCTGGATGTGATCTTGTGTTTATATTGTCTGCTGGGTCTGTGTGATAAGTCACATTCTTTCCTCCTTTGTTTTTGTGGAATCAGTAAAGCAAGTGCTGCCTTAAAGGACTGTTCCTTCATGTGTAACAAATGCCAGGTCCATTAAATAGCTAGGATCAAATGGTAATAAAACCAGAGGAGACAAGAACCTCATTGAGGGAAAAGCAGTCAATAATTTCTGTGTTACATGAAATTACAAAATTCTGTGACACTCATAATGTTTAACTCCAGGGAGTTTTGGAGTTATTAGAATGAACAGAAGAGTTCCCAAATTTAGGAGAACATTGAAGACACAATGTTTATTCTGCCATTCAGTAAGGAAGGGCACGACACTTGGGATTCTTTATTACTTACCTTTTGACACTGTTACTTATAGTTGATACAGGTGAAAATGGCACGTGTTGTGACTGCCTTTGTACTTACAGTTTGCACAGCTGTAAATCACCAGCAGGATCAGTGAGTGCTGCAGGGCAGTAGAAAAATGAATCCCTGGCTTTTTACCCAGGTAGGAGTATCTGTTCAGATCAGGCTGAAAATCAATTAAAAAAAATAAATTGAAATATTCTTACAAGTCAGTAAAACGAAAATATAATGTTAGAAGTTTTTCACTGTTTAGTCTGTGTGCTGGTTTTGTCTGGCATAGAGTGAAGTGCCTTCACAGTAGCTGGCATGGAGCTGTGTAATGGATCTGTGACCAAAACCATGTTGATACCACAGCGATGTTTTAGTTACTGCTGAGCAGCCTCAAGGCCTTTTCTCTTTGCCACCCTTCCTCAGCAGTGAGGAGGCTGGGTGTGCACAAGAAGGTGGGAGAAGATACAGCCAGGACAGCTGACCCCAAGTGACCAAAAGGAAATTCCAGACCTTATGGCATCATGTTCAGCACATAGAGCTGGGGGTAGAAGAAGGAATGGGGAGACATTTGGAGGGATGCCATTTGTCTTCCCAAATCACTGTTACACATGATGGAGCCCTGCATTCCTGGGGATGGCTGAACACCTGTCCCTGTCTATGGGAAGTGGTGAATGAATTCCTTGTTTTGCTTGTGCAAAAAGCAAAAGCTTTGCTTTACCTATTGAACTGCCTTTATCTCAACCTGTACGTTTTCTCACTTTTGCTTTTCTCATTTTCTCTCTCATTTTGATGCTTGATGAGTAGGTGAACAGTTGTGTGGTGCTTAGTTGGCAGTTGGAGTTAAACCAAAACACTTTGTCATGAGATACCAGGTAATACTTTTGAAAATGTTTAAATGCTTTTCAAGCCCAAGTACTCTTTCAATTGCAATACAGACATTTAGGCGCAGACTATTTACGCTTGTCAAAGCACTTCACAGTGTATGCAATTTATTCTGTCTGTTATAGCAGCATCTGCCAGCATAGTGATCATCATCAAGGATGTGATCTTTGCTTGACAGCAGAAACTTCCATTATACAAACAGTTGTACTGTCAAAACTGAACTTTTGCTGATTTAGCTAATTTTACTTGAAAGGATTGGAAAAGAAAATGTTAGTGTAGGCACTGACTTGTCAGGATGACACCAAATACCTTCAGGTCTGAATTTTTCCTAGTCCAAAAATAGTTTTAAATGTGTGTGTCCTATTTCACAAGAGTGCAGAACAGCAAAGGCTCACTGTGCAAGATCCAGGACAGGTTTGTGGGCCTTCAGGTTTACCTGTGGAATGTCTAAGTATTACGGACATGGTCCTCCAGAGTCCCACATCCCATATTAACATACCTCCCTGTGCACTCTCTGAAGCACTTTGGAAAAAAGTCCACAGAGTCAGCACCTTGAACAAATTGTAGCTTAAAGTCAGCTTTCTAATGGGAAAGCTTTCCTGAGAGAGCCACTAAACACCAAGCACAGGGACAATCCCCAGATGCCATCTCCTGATATCCCAGTAACCATGCAAGAACATAACTTCATCTACTGAAGAGCCACAGGTGAATGAGGATAACACAATCTTATCTATTTAAAACTCCACCTTTTTGGAGTGGCAGAAACAGTAGCATTCTGATTCACTAACAAACATATATAAAGATAACAAATATCAAGAGAACAAGAGACTCATTTGTCTGTAGTACCTGAGGGGATCAAGTCAGCTGTTTCTACCTGTCACATGGGAGGCTATAGATACTTTCCACATGTTGCACTATAGCTGTGCAAAGGATGCTTAACCCTATGTTGAAGAACATAGCAAAAATTTCATGGTCAGGATTGCCAGCTACAGGGCAGAGAGAAACATCATTAACTATATTTTCATTGCCTCAGATTAAGACTTTTCAAGAAGATATGCTGTAGTCATATGCAAACTTTTTGTTCAGTTTTGAAAAGAAACAGATCAAATATCACCACCATTCATATGCAGACAGTCAGTTTAGATGACCTAACAGGTCCCTTTTGGCCTTTATTTCTGTGGTTCTATATGCCAAAGCATTAATATTAACTGGAAATTATCAGGTAGAGTGAATAAATTCTGTAAGATTTACTTTACATTGACCTAGTTAAGAATTAAATAGAGGTGAAACACTGAAATATATGAGGAGCTAAAAATAAAGTAAACAATATAATATTTGCATTATTACTGTGTTCTCCTCAAAACACTTGGTGTCAACTTATTTTAAAATGCATTTAATGTTTTAGGAAACCACTGTCTTAACAGTAAAAAAAAAGAGGCTATTTTCTGTACTGAGGATAAAGTAACAATTATGATTAGCTGGGTTTTTCTAGAATACCATGGAATCTTAGAATGGTTTGGGTTAGAAGGGAGCTAAGAGGTCACCTGGTTCCAGCCCCCCTGCCATGGTCAGGGCACACCTTCCACTAGTCCAGGTTGCTCAAAGCCCCATCCAGACTGCCTCACTACCCTCACAGCAAAAAAATTCCTCCTGATATCTAATCTAAACCTGCTCTCTTTCAGTTCCTCCTTTTCCTGTTGCTGTATCCCTTTGTCCAAATTCCCTCTGAAGCTCTCTTGTAAGACCCTTTTAGGTACTAAGAGTCTGCTCTAACCTCTCACCAGAGCCTTCTCTTTTCTCCATCCAACTTTGTCATCCTGTCATCTCCTGGAGGAGACCTGCTCCATCCCTCTGATTGTCTTGGTGCCCCTCCTCTGGACTTGTTCCAAAAGGTAGATGTCCTTCCTTTTCTGAGGATCCAGAGATGAGTGCAGCATTAAAAGTGGAGTCTCCTGAGAATAATATCTTTTATGCCTGATCTGGAGAGGGGAGACAACTGAATAAAGTGATTAATTTTTTGATGTGTATGCTGAGTCTAGTAGATGTGTTTTATAATGTTTGTTTATGGGATATGGGCAGTCCTTTGCATGGCACAGGATTAGTAACCACAGTTAGTATGTTGGTTTAAAAAAATAACATACATGCAGTGTTTTTTGGTCATTATTACTCGAGACTGTGCTTAAACCAATGACCTTGTGTTCCTGAGTCAGTACTATTAAGATCTATCAAATGAACCCTAGCAATAAGATGGTTAACTTCCTTTATTAAAATCAGTAAGACCTTCTTAGCTTGGGTAGGAATGGGATTTCAGTAGGTGCATATAACTCTGTTAAGTTGGTTTACTTCTTGTTTTCCTTCAGAGACACAGCTCTGCCAATAATCTTCACAGCACACATGTTAATTCAGTCATGGATTCCAAGCAGCAAACTGAGCAGTAGAAATCTGGGTAAAGAAGAAAGAGTAGCTTTTTGTGGGGGATTGCATTATACAAAGAGCCTTGCTATGAGCCAGCTTGCAAACTTGTCCTAGTAACCAGGGTTCAATCTGTGCCATCAGTAACAAGGTCAGTATAGATGGACTTCAGGCAGCTAAAAATTCACTCAAAAGGGAATATATTAACTATATTTAGGGACTGTAGCTGCAATCAGATCTATGATGAAACTGAGTGTGAGACAAAGAAATGACATTGATTAAATTTATAAAAATAAAAAATGGCCATGAACTTCAAATATTTGAAGGTCAGAAGTCACTGTTTGATGTCCTGGTTAATATAGGTCATAGGACTTCCATGAATTAATTAGCATTGATTTCTGTAAGACTAAGACCTTTACAGTTTGTGTTTTCCCTGTTACATGTAACTGCTGAAATCACCAGATCAGAAAGAAATTTTTCAGTTCATTCACTTCGAACTTTTCAATGTTATTTGCAGTCCACTGCATCAATGTCATGTGCTTCTATACAGGGAACTCATATGCCCTTTCTCATCTGGGCTTTTGCAAGAGCATGATTCTTACTAGCTCCAGGTAACTATGTAACTACGTGAAAGTAAAAATGATAGCAAGCTGATATTTCGCAGAGAAAGGGAGGGAGACCAAGAAGAATGAGATAGACATGGAATGGCATAAATGTGTTTTCTCTTTTCTCTGGATCAGTTTGCAGACTAATGGGATAAGCAGGTGAGAGAGAAAACATCTGTTTTAAAAAGTCATTGCAATGGACATCTCTGCATTGCTTTTTACAAATTATTATTTTTTCACATTTTAAAGGAAACTGAAATCTTTACTATGCAAAAGTGGAAGGAGTCTTTTATCTAAATAATTAAATAATGGATACCTTTGTGACAATATATGAATATGTAGATTATGTGGGAGCTCTTCCCCTGTATGCTCCCTTTGCCTGTGCAGACCTGTAAGCATAGGGAAATCTCTATCTGAAAAAGTTGCAGTTGCATTTACTGACTTCTACTGGACTTGTATTTCTTTTTTTATTAGTTTTTTTTTTTTAATTTTAAATTGCTTTGTAAACAGATGTAAAGTTTGGAACCCACAGCAACTTGTGGCAACTAATTGAATATGTTAAATACATACTGTATGAAAGCACTCCTCTTTTTTTATTTTGAATCAACTTCTTGACCATTAAACTTGATGATCTATTTCATTTGATCATTTCTTATACTGGACCTTTTTTTTTTTTATTAGATATGGCTGAGCTAGTGATAATTTTTCCCCACAGCAGCATGTATGGTGCTGTGAATTTGTGATCTAAACAGGGCTGATAACACAGGGATGATTCAGGGATGACTGCACTGAGCAGTGCTTGCACAGTCAAAGCCTTTTCTGCCTCTCACCCCATCCTGGCAGTGAGGGGGCTGTGTGTGCACAACAAACTGTGGAGGGACACAGCCAGGACAGCTGATCCCAGCTGACCGAAGGGATGTTCCATAAATTTGGCATCAAGGTCATTGATAAACCTTGGGAAAGATGAGTTCATAGCTATGGAGTTTGTTTTCTCAAGTAACCATTAAGTGTGCAGAGATTCTCATTCCTGAAGATGGGTGAACACCTGTTTGTAGGTGAATTTCTTATTTTGTGTGTGCGGCTTTGCTTCATCCATTAAATCATCTTTATCTTGTTCCATTCTGTCTCAGCTTTTGCTGCTCAGATTTTCCCCCCGATCCGACTGGAGGTGGTGGTGAGTAAGTGACCTAGTGGGTGCTTAGCTGCTCACCAGGGCAACCCACCACAACCATCTCACAAAATTTTCAGCTTTCTTTATGAATCTTCCAGAGTTACTATATTCCTTTCTGAGATGTGAGAACTAGAACTACATATTATTTGCAAGATGCAAGTGCATCACAGAATTGAATGGTGAAATAACATATTTGCGTGATGTGTTATCTCTTCCCTTCCTAATATTTTTTATCATTTTGCTTTCCTGTGTGATAGCTATGGGTAATTTTCTTAGATTATCCATTGTAGTGCAGAGACTTTTTCCTCAGTGGTAATTAACTAGTTCAGAACTCATCACACTTCATGCATTTTAAGATTGATTTCCCCCATGGGCATAATTTTGCATTTATTAAGACAGAATTTCATCTGCTAATTGCAGTATACTTTTAAACCCCCTGTAGGAGTCACAGGGCCAAATAGTACATACCGGGTACTCTTGAGAGATATTATTCTATACCAATCAAGGTGATAAAAACTACAAAGAAAAAAGGCTCCAGGAATTTGAACTAGATTTTCCAGAAATCAATGTTAAGGATCTTTTTGTGCATAATTTTTCTCTTGGAAAAATGTATATGTCACAGTGATTTATACTGACAAAAGAGAGTGATCCACTTTATCTTCAAATTATGTGACTATTATCTCAAGTTATTAAAAAAGAAGGTTGGTGTTAGGCAATCCTTTTTCTACTTTAATAATCTAAAAATGAGCAGATAGTCCTCTCACATTAATGAGCAGTATTACATGTCTTTCACTTGAGAGGTATGGTCACTTTGAGCTATACTTTCTTGACACTAATACCTGAGTTCAAAGACATAACTAAATACAGATTAGAGTGGAAATATACAAGGAATCTATGACTGAATAGTTTGCTCAGGTAAAATAAAAAGGAGATTAATTTCTCCTTGAAAACATTGGGAAATCCCTTATTAAACTAAAATATCAGACCTAAGAAATGTGCTCCTACTAATACATATGATAATTTTGTAAAAATATTTCAAATTTAAGCATGCTTCAAAGGAAGTTGTCTCAGCCACTTGTGATTGCTTTGCTGCTCTTGCAAAAGCAGTTATTTATTCTTTTTCCAAATGGATTTATTCTTCTTTCAGAATGGAATAAAAAATAAAGTTGTGGTTAAAGACTGGGTCATTCTTGAACAAAAGTCAAGCCTGTAGCATAATAAATGTAACAGTATTTACTGAGGAGACTGCATATTTATAAGAAAATGGCCTAGGAATCTTGCAGATCTAATTTCTTGCTTTTGTTCAAAAGCAAAAGGTCAAAGCAGGAAGAGGATAAAGTATGCATGGAGTAAGTTTTAGAGTAGAATATCAGGGGTAGTTATTTTTATTTTTCTTTATCAAATGTTGTATTTTTTACTAATATATGCCCATTGACACCATTTCAGGTCCCAGAAGTGTTGCTGTTTTGTTAAACAACAAGCAACTCAACAGCTGAAGGGGAGGCGTAAGATGTGGGTTGAAAAATAACGCTTATTCACAGATCTTCACGTTCTCTTCCCAAATATCTATCCCTAGCCCAAATTTTTCGCCGCCTCTCACCATGCATTAAGTGTTTAAAAACATTGTTGGACAGGCTCACCCTGTAACAAGAATCAAAGACATAAAAGACAGAGACATCAAAGACATAAACATGGCAAAATACAACTTCATCACATGTGTAGTGGGAATCTTGCTGCACTTTTTAAGTAAAAAGCATTAAATGTGCATTTGGTGCCATGACTGTCCACCATGCATTGTTAATTGTAGTGGCTTTTCTGTCATGCTTCCTCTGTTTTGCTTCACTACCAAAACCCTGAAGTGCTCAGCATAAGGTGCACATCAAAGATGGAGAAAAAGAAGCAGGCATGTTGCGCAGCCTGGCAATACTCAGCTGGTGGCAGCCTGTTGGGATCATTTTCAACTTGTTGCCAAAACTGCCTCCAGGCTTTGCTGTGATCCACATTTGGGACTTGGCCCAGGAACAGAGTCAGGATGCTGTGAAGTTTGTCTTTGATGCCTGTTATCAGCAGTGTCCACTGCAATGCAGGCACAGCCAAAGGTAGGGTCTGGCAGCTTTTGCACTTCTGGGCAAGTCCCTGATCAGCTTTCCAGATTTTATCTTTCTGGCCTCTCCCTGATGCAGCTATGCCTGCCTGACACTTGCCTTTCTCTCTACACTGTAGCTTTCAAGGAGACCTTTTCCTCTGTGATTTTCTGAAATAAAGCACCGTGAGACTTGGAAGCAATGATGTTTTCTGTTGGCACATTTCCCCCCCACCAGGAGTAGCATATGCAGTTACAAGATGCTTAAAGCTAACAACAGACAAGGTGACAGCTCTCACAAAGGACACTTTGGAGAAAGCTTCTGTCAGCCTCCTCAGCAACTCCAAGGAGCTGAGTTGCCTGCATTAAGATCTGTTGACTGTGAGTTTGCTGTGCTCTTTTTCTAGCTTTTTTTCCACATGTGGGAGGGTATTCCCCTTTCCTAGTTAGATTTATGCTCCAATACTTGAAAATTAAGGGGTTTAGCTTCAAATTGCTTGGCTATTGAATTAAAGGACTGTGTGTGAAAGCTCTTATCAAGGACACAAAACGTGTGTAACCACATCTTAGTCAATATTTCACAGTACTGCTCCTCTTGGCTTATGCTTAAACACTAGTAGGAAAATCCAGACTTGATTCCACTTTGTCTCCTAAGTTAAATCCTCAGGAAGCTGCAGGTTAGCTATGGTCAGCTATGAACCAGACAATGACACCACAATTAACTCTTCTGAAGGCTGTAAATTGAAGACACAGGTTCATTATATGATTTTGCTCTCCAAGCTTCATTTCTTCTCAGAGAACAGAGGAAATGTTTGCAGTGTGTCTGTGCCATTTGATGTTTGTGATTGGCAGGCTATAGGTGGCCAGGTCTGAGCTATTTATCCTAGAGTCTCTTAGAAATAATGTAAAGAAATAAATATAATTTTTCTCATCCTAAAATGTCTCTCTAAAACAGATCAAGGGAACAGTGATATAAAAGTACTAAGAGAGCCTACAGTGAAACTCTCATCTGTTGACATCTAAGTAGCATACACTTAAAATTGAGATGAATCCAACTCTAATGTATTGCTTAAATGTCAACTGGATTCCATATGGTAACATTTTTATGTAGGAAAGCACTAACAAATTGTAGGTTGGTTATTTGAAAAAATTAATGAGAGAAGAAAAAACTTAGGTTTCAGTTCCAGGGTCAGAATCCTGACTATAAGGTCTCTGCAGGGCAGATATCTATATATGAGCTGCATATTATACAGTTAAGGGGCATCTAATTAATACAGGTAGTGCAGCTGAAGCAGCTCTTTATCTGGGGAGATGAGCATGTCTTCTTTAGACTGAGCTCTGACAACTCTCTTTTCACTGGCTGTAGTAAAAGCTAAGGCACCATATAAATAAATAACAGTGATATTTCATCCAGTGATTTAATCTTAGTAGGTGGATGAATGACTGTGCCTTCCATGCTTTTACTCATGGTCAGGCTTGGAACAGAGAACATGGGCATGTGCTTTTATCTCTTGTTGGCTTAGTGAATAATGTCTCACTCATGCTGGGCCAAAAGGTGTTATAGCCAGTTTAGCATTTGGATGCTTGGAAGGTATAAAGACTACACCATACTTTTGCCCTTTTAGTGACACATATATATCACTCTAGGAACTGTTATTCCTTGACAAAGGAATTCATATGCTTTTCTATGACTCCTTGGAATTGTCAGCTATGACACTGTCACAGTTTAGCCAAAATTGCTGTGTTAGAGTTAAAAATGTTGAATAGTGTAGATATGCTATAGGGAATTGATGGGCATAAGGGGAACAATATTAGTTCCCAGCTGGAGACCTTCAAAAGTTTTTACAATAAATGCACATCAATGAGAAAGGTAAAAACTCGTGCTGGGAGAACATTTATTGTTATTTCCACTATACTGTTGGTTCAGGACTCTCAATAGCTCATGCTAACTCCTCATAGAAGAACTGCATGGCTCATAAGTGCACAACCTTTGTGAATTTATAACTCAGTCAAGATCTATCGATCTTTACAGTTTCAGGGCTGGGTGGCCTTAGAAATATATAAAAGCTTACAGCTTGTGGAGTTCAGAGTATCTTCTGAAATGAATATTTGGATTCTAAAATTTCTAAGCCTTGAATTTGTATTTTTTCACATATTCACCCACATATAGAACCTGGGATCTGACTGGGGCCTGGAAAAGCTTGAGAAGTCTTGCTCGTGGGTCAGTCAAACACTGGTATCAGTACAGGCTGAGGGATGAACGGACTGAGAGGAGCCCTGCTAAGGACTTGGTGATACTGGTGGATGAAAAACTGGGCATGAGCTGGCAATGTGTTTTTGCAATCCAAAAAGCTAATCAAATCCTGGCCTGCATAGAAAGAAGTGTGGCCAGCAGATCAAGGGAGGTGATTCTGGCCCTCTACTGTGCTCTGTTGAGACCCACCCTGGAGTGCTGCATCCAGCTGTGGGGTCCCGAGCACAGGAAGGACGTCAACCTGTTGGAATGAGTCCAAAGGGGGGCCAAAAAAATGGTCAGAAGGATGGAGCAGCTCTGCTATGGGACCAGGCTAAGACAGTTGGGGTTGTTCAGCCTGGAGAAGAGAAGGCTTTGAGAAGACCATTTTGTGGCCTTTCAGTACTTGGAGGGTGCTTATGAGAAAGATGGGGACAAGATTTTTATCATGGTCTGTAGTAATATGACAAATGGCAACGGTTTTAAATGAAAAGAGAGTAGATTTGGACCAGACATAAGGAATCAATTCTCTTAGGGTGAGGGTGGTGACACACTGGAACAAGTTGCCTGGAGATATGATAGATGTCCCATCCCTAAAACATTCGGGATCAGGTTGGATGGAGCTCTGAGCAGCCTGATCCTGTTGAAGTTGTTCCTGCATATTGCAGGGGTGTTAGTCTAGGTGATCTTTAGATGTCCCTTCCAACCAAAACTATTTCTATGCTTCTATAGCTGCGTATTGCACCTCAAATATTTTCCATGTCTCTCTATGCTTCTTAAAATCAAGTATCTTACATAAAGTTTGGTTGCCTAATCATTCTCTTCCAAAGCCCATGGTCTAGGTCATGCTAGTGAATACATAGCACAAAGTCATTAATATCCATGGATATATCCATACCTGTGGATAAATCATGCCTTCATCAGTGCCATGGAGGTCTACTGATTTAAACTCATACCTTCTCGTCCATATTTCTACAACCAGACTGGAAAGCTAGTGTTACTGTGTTATTTAGATGCCTCTTCCAGCTCAAGAATTTGCAAGAAATTACACCTGAATCTTGAGTCTTGTGAGTAGAGCAAATGAGAGATGACTCAGAGAAGCCTGAGAGTTTTGGTCATGTGCAAGGTGAGGTAATATACTTGTTATTTTTTCCCTCTAACAGGTTTTTTTTTCTCTCAAGATTATGTTATGGAGGCAGCTAAATTCTTCACTTTTTTGAGCTTTATTTATACAGATATGAAAGTCTGGCAATGATGGCAGTGTACAGTAAACTAATGTTCTCATTTATCAATTTTGATGTTTAATTTCTAACTATGCTACTAAAATTAAGCTGAAATATTCCCTTAAATTTGCTTAAAACCCCAATATTTTTTTAAAATAGCATTAAAATTTTACTTTAGAAAGATCTCTTTTCTGCTTATGAACTCTGCTCATGGCAGTGTAGTTTTCAATTCAAAGCTCTATGAAGTACTGCCTGGAAATATCCAGTTCTGGGGTGAGTTTGGGTGATTATTTGTTTTCTAAGGCAAGTGCAGTTCTGCACCTGAGAATTTGAGGAATAGAATTGTTTTGTAGAGAAAGACTTGAGGATCCCAGTGGGGAGGTATTTCAAGAGAAATTAGCACTGTGCCCTTGCAGCAAAGAGGGACAACCTCGTGCTGGGCAGCAAAAGTGTAGGCAGCAGGTCAGGGCAAGTGATTATTGCCATGTATTCAACACTCACAAAACTACATTTCATTCCAGTTTTTGGCTTTCCAGTTCAAAAAAGACATTGACATACTGAGGTCTCCAAGCCAATGAGGTGACTTGAGCACTTGGAGTACAAGGAGGGACTGTGAGGGCTGCATCTATTCAGCCTTGAGAAGAACAAGTCATGGAGACCTTGCTGTTGCCTATAACTTCCTCATAGCAGGGAACAGAGAGTATGGGGCAAGCTCTTCTCAGAGATGTACAGTAGGGGCACTGGGAACAAACTGGAATACTGAAAAATATTATTAGAGAGAAGGAAAATTTCTTACTGCGAGAATGGTCAAATACTGGAGCAGGCTGTGCAGAGGGGTTGTGGATTCTTCATCTATGGAGATACTCAGATCCTCACTGAATATAGCCCTTAGCCACCTGCTTAATTTGTCTTGCTTTGAGCAGGCGTCAAAGAAATCCCTTCCAATATAGCATACTTTGTGGTTTTGTAATTCTATAGGGTGGGAATATAAAATTGCAGATTATGTTTTGGAGGCAGCTAAATTCTTCACTTTTTTTGAGTTTTATTTATACAGATATGAAAGTCTGGCAATGATGGCAGTGTACAGTAAACTAATGTTCATTCTAAAACTTGTGCTGAACTGAGTAAAACAAAATTTTTATTTGAACGAATGCTATGTTTGTTGCTTCATTGAATAAGCCATTTAACCTGTCCACAGTGGAGAAATTGGTAGATGGCATCTCAGCCACATCTTAACTTACTGAATTGATTACCTGGTGGGTATGGCCACACAGTTTGTGCTGTGTCATGCAGGGTTATCAGCAGCATAAAGGGTCGTCCTGAGCATCTGAAAGGTCAGATATACATGCAAGATACAGGACAGCTAATCAGCAATTACAAGTTTGCTGTAGGTCCACATCTTGTATATCAGTGGGTTCAGCCTATAGGGACTGCACCAGGGAATGCATGAATGAATGAATGAATGAATGAATGAATGAACGAACTAAAAGTACCCACCATTTGTGGGGGCTAAGTGCTTACACTTCAGGCTAGCTAACATGGCAAATTATCACCTTCATGTCCCTACCTAGTCTCTTTTTTCTCCTTTTCTTCCTGTTTTCTTTTTGTTGCTCCTACCATTCTCTATTATCTTTCATCTATATTTCTTTCAGGTATTTTCCCTAATTTTCCATTCTCTCCAGTAGTTCTTCAGATAATCTGTTACCTAAATTATCACTCTGTATTTGGTTTTTCTCTTGCTTAATCTGATTGTGAGTGCTCTAGGGTAGATATCGAACAGATTATGTTAAATATTATTGAATTTATTTAAGGAGAAAAAAAACTTGTTTAAGGTATTTAAGCATGTGTTTGTCAAGTACCATGCAAATGCATAACAATAGCTGTGATTAATACTAATAATATTACTGTTGTCATGGTTAATAATAAGTGTGATCAATACCAATATAAATATAATTTGTCACTAGTGCAGTTGCTCAATGAAGATTGTTTTGATAATAATAAACACTGTCACCAAATATTCTTCTTGATTATAGAGGAGACATCGTAGTAATTTGCCTTGCTCATAATTTACCTGATGTAGGTAAAATATTAGATGTTTCAGTAATTACTAATGTACTTCAAGCTACTCCTTTATTGAGAGGAATAATTACTGCTTGCTTCCATTCATCACTCATTTTGCACTGCAGCATGGACATGAACATATCAGAATGTACGTTTTCAAGGCTTAGCTCAGTAAAGTATATTTTTTTAAATTATGTATTTTTTTTCTTTAAGAAATCTACAGTCACAAAAGTGATGGCCCTGACTATGATCTATAAGATGGTAAATGTCTACATTAATTTTATTATGTCAAAATAGTTGGAGCGGGGAAAATATTAAAGAAAAGCCTTACATGCCTTTTGTGTTACTTTTCTCAAAATATCAGTTCATGGCTAGCATGGCAAGCAGACTTCTATGCTAGACGGACTTTTGATCTGACTGTGCAGCAACTTGTGTGAGCATGAGATCCCTTTGGGTAGACAGCCCAGAAATCAGCCAACAGCTGTATCTGAATGGTACGTAATGAGAGGGGTGTGGAAAGTACCCTAATTCAGAAAATAGCTCATAGTCTTATGTGTTGGACTTTCCTTCTGGTGGAATGGAGCAATGGGTATGAGCATTGTCAAGGAGAAGTGGGTTAAGCCTCTATCTCCTTCAACTGAAGGGTGCATTCTTGGCACTGTTTTAAAATGAGGTGGTGACCCACCATGTCCTCAGTTTGGTGCTAACTGCAAATCTGTGTAGGGCGTTTCTTATCTGCCTGACTAGGTTGGAGGAAAATGCAGTTTTTGAATCCTCCTCAAGTACAAGCCTCAGAGTGCTCTTCAGCAGCTCAGCTGTATCCAGACATTTATAACAAATCAGTCTTTGCACACCTGGGAAGAATTAATATTAACCAGCCAAGATTTTGCCAGGAATAGAACCTTGAATTCTACTTTTGTCTCATGAGTTTCTTTTTCAACACTTGTCTCAAGAGTTGTGGCTCAGCCACTGATGTTATTAACTATAGTGAGTAAATTAATTAAATAAAACCAGACTAGATTTATTTTATAATATATTAAACCAAAATTGCTTTCACATTCTCCTTTATAAAATATTTGATAATAATTAAAATAAAACCCAGCAATTAAAAATGGATGAAATTATATATATATATATTTCTAAATGATTCTGCCAAGTTATTTAAGTTACTCTTTCATAATGTTTGGTTTGTTATGAAGCAATAGCTTCATATTTCATGTATTTTACAGTGCAAAGTTGTTCTAATTAGAGTAAACAAGTACATCACATTTTTAAAATAAATAGAAAAGGTTAAAATTTATTTTGAAATTCTTAGTGAAGGAACAAAATAATCCTGTGGGAGAGGAATTTAAAAATTTGAAAGCACAGCTCTACTCCAAAGACAAGTTGAAGATGAGTATCTGGGACATCCCTAAATTGTGGATTAGCAGAACAAAGAAGGTTTTTCTTTTTCTCTGAGCTTGCCTTTCATTGTGTTCTTAAAAAAAACAAACAAACAAAAAAACCCTCCAAAAATCCCAACCCCTTTTGTAGTGTCTTTGGAACTTTTATGTTTGGACAAGAAAAAATGAGGCATATGCACCCAGAGACTTGAAAATGATGGACAGCAACTGGTAGTTACAATTAAACATTAATTAGATAATCACTCTGCTTTATTTTGAATGTTTGTGCCATCCCAGAAATCTCAATGTGCTATGGTAATTAGATAGACTTTCTGCATAAATTAGGCTATATTAAGACAGTTTATGTGGATAACAATATCTTCATAGACTTGATTCACGATCACTTCCATTTTAATTAATTTATTTTTATGTGAGTGATAGGAAAGTCATTCAACTGCACCCCCGCATTGTGGACCTGGGGGCCTTACACTGAAGTGTTTTTCAGTAACAGAGGTAAGTTAATGCCTGGGCAGACTGAATTTACATAATAAGTGCCATTTTTATGTACATGTGCAAAAAGAACTCATTTTTTATTGTAATATGACTCACAAACATTCCCAAAGGGAAGAAATCTGTTATTGCCTTGTATACTTGTTCTTATACATGGTAATCATTGCATGAGCAAACATATGCACCAAAAAAATCCTGTCTCTTGGATTATAAGCAGTAATTATCTCTGCTTAATATATCTGTCACACTGTCGGTACCCATCTGATGGGGAATGCTTGTGCTACTTTGCATTCATTCAGGCTTTCAGTAATTTTTTGAATACTTGAGAAAATTCAGTAAAGCTCAACTGTGCCTGAAATATTAGAGAGTGCTACAAAATCTGCTTGATGATATCAGTCAGTACTGCACCAGAGATTTGCAATTTATGCACCGCAAATAGATAGTTCAAGTGTGCTCCCAAACTGAAACAGGTCATGACTTGTACTCTGCTCTACTGGAAATTGTTTGGCATTTACATGTTTGTTTTCCCACTGTAATAAATATCATGCAATAAGGATAATTGGTTTTAATTCTGGGATGACTTGTCATGAACTTGATACTGCGAACTTGAAGAAAGGCACAAGATAGAGCTTCTCTCTGGTGGTTTGCCAGGCTGTCTAGGGACAAGTTCTGCTGACATCCAGAGAATCTCCAAAAAGATGTGTCAGGAAATGGGCAGCAGCAGACATTAAGGTTAAGATTCCCAGAGGAATGTGTGGTAGCAAAACCTAGCTTTTAGGTACATTGCATCCCTGCCTGAGGAGTTCTCAGGAATTAGATACGCAAGCATGGGAGTCTTACTTTTTACCAAGGAGATGTTTACAAATTAACCACAGGAAAGAAGAGAAAAAATGCTGGTGGTAGAAATAATTTTTCTTATTTCCAAGAAACAAAAAACCTTTTCTGAGACTACCAAAAGTGCCCATCTTCAATTGGGGACCTCAATCTCTTTTAAAGTGGGCCTAGAGACTTGTAGCAAGGTATGATCATAAAATTTTTTTGGGATGAGTATCTCTCCTTTTTTTCATGAGTTCTGTGATTACAGAGCACACTTGACATGGGGAGAATTTGTTGAATACCTGTCACTATATGAGAAGTTCTCAGAGTGCTTCAAATGAAGACTTTGATCATCTGATGAATTGCAATGTCAAAAGCCTTCAGCACAACTTGTTAAGTGTGGACCTTGAAGATCATTGATTTTTTTGAAGATCTACCAACTCTTTGAGAATGCAAACACCCCTGGGGACATGAAAAGGGGTTAGTATGCCAGTGCCAGAGCAGGAAAAATATCAGGCACATTAGCTATGGAACCACTTCTAGAGATAGAAACTGTTGACCGTTCACAAATCGGTAGGGTTTTTGGTTTATTTGTTATTGTTCCTTTTAGCCCATCTATTTTTCTAACATGTTGAGCTCAGTAAGACTGTAGAAGTGGTTAGGAAGGGAGAATAAAGTAGTTCATGTTGAGATAGTCCTTATGTTCAGAAAGCATTTGGGAAGAAAACATGCAAGAAGAACTCGTAAAAATATTCAGCACAGATTTACTCATTCCATATGTCTGAAAGTGTCTGGTTCACAATGTGCACACCTAGGAGCTGTGGTGTACTGAGCATTACAGTGCAGTCTCACTACATCAGAAAAGAAATTTGAAATCCACTTTTCAGCTTCAATTACTGATTTTCACTGTCTAAAAAATCAGAGATTTTTCATATTTAGTTGCAAAACTGAGAATCTTTCTTTAAAGTCATTCTCTTTCTTGCGAACTTTTGAAAAGGCTGAAACTGATAGGTTTCTGTGCTATGTGTATGAAATAGACATCTCAGCAAATATGAGTTCATTGCTTTTCACAGTGTGAAAAGTGCATGGTAAAGTTAAGTTATCCTAGCCTCAGAATTTTTATTCTTTATGATGTTACAGACTACAACCTATAGAAAGAGAGAAGTTTTTCCCTTATGAAAAAGAAGTCATAATCAGTCTAGGACACAGTTTTCCTGCTCTGTTCCATGGGAATTTGTTAGACCAAATCAGTTCAGTTTGTTCCTATCTTCTGAAAGTAATCACTAGCTGTTGTTATAATTAACTGTGCCAGTGAAAGAATGTTCCTATGCACTTAAATTTCAAATGCTTATACTGTACCAGTTTCCAGTATTCAAAAAGACTAGGGGCATTTGAAATAGTTGTTTACTGAGGTCATCTTATTTTCAAGGGTTTAGACATTCAATATATGATGTGGGCAGTTCTGTATTAGTTACTTGGACGTCAGAGAACAGTCCTGGACATTTACTTCCATAGGGAATAGCCTCAATGGACAAAACTGCTTAATATTCAAGGGCTTAAGAGGAGAAAAGGCACTGGGCTGGATCTCTTTCTATTTCTCCGGCTCTTAGGGAGGCTCCCTGTTCAATAAGTGATCCACTGATTGTCATGTTGGTTGACTCTTTGTTCCCTTACAGCTTAATTATTCTTGCTATGTTGTATGTAAAACAGTTGAATTAGAGAAAAATCCCATGGTGAAGAGCTTAGTCGAAGCTGCTGGTTAGCAAAAGCCTTTTCTTCTTACATTATCTTTTAATCTGTTGTATTAGTGTCAAAGGCAGAATCCCCTTTAATTAACAGGAAGACAGGTGATGTGATACACTATTCTTCAGCTAGAAGCAGAAGAAGCAGATATTGATTGATTAGAGTATGGCACTCATCATGGACACCCAGCATGACATCTGTATCAGAAGGATGGGGGGGCAAAGACCTTGGGCCCCTTTGATGAGATGTGACAAAAATGCCAATAGTGAAAGAAGCCAAAATTGGTATCTTTGCCTATTGCTGTGACTGGCTGGGCTCATGTAATATTTCACTAAACACAATAATTAATTATGAGTTTCAATGTTTTTGGTGTTGACAGAAGTGATAGCAAGAACTCTGAGCATTGCTTGGCTTTATGCAGGGTGAGACTGGCAAGAATCAGAAATTGCTTCGGAATGAGCTTGGATTTTATCCTCAGAAGACTCTTCAGCAACACTACAACACTGTACAAGCAGGTTAGTCTCTCTGTCTCAAACATCCTACCGGTAGGTTCCACTGCAGCTGCTTTTGCTTTCATGATAATATAAACAGCAATTTTACTGTCTTGCTATATTTAAAACCAGATGGTGGGCCCACTTACCCCCCAGGCAAACATTGCAATTCCTCCTTTTTCAGATTTTAGTATTTGGTTGCTGACTGAAGCACCAGGGTTTAGAATCATTGCTGTTATACTGCACCACATTTCCTGTAAAAGCCCTTTTATGTCTTATACACTTATATATTATATCATAGAAGCATATACATTCTGCTGCTAACTAGAAAATATGAATTTAAATCTAAAATACATGCATGAAACATTAAAAAATAAAAAGCTTTGTAGCAGAAAAATAATTCCCTATTTGCAAGTGAAATTTGGTATTATGAATAGAAGCAAAAACTGACAAAATAATGACATTACCTTTTGAATCAGCAATTACCAATTATGATCAGTTCTGTTGTATTTATTAGTAGAACAATTCCAAACTATTTGTTTACAAGATGTATAAGTATTTGCAGCTCTTTTTTCATCCTCATTGACCTCGTCTGTTATTTTTTCTGCCAAGGGAATGATAGCATTCAGTATGAGACAGAAATTATATCTGATGCTCACTTTGAGTCTAATGGTAGTTCACAACAAAATACCTGCTGGCCAGAGGTTTTCATATCTAAGATCTGTTATGAGATTCCCATCTTTCATTCCAGTCTTTTGATTTCTTCTGTGCTACAAAATTCATCTGGTTTTTGTGTAAATATCAAAAAGCAATTGGGTGGACTTCAACTTATATTCTATAGGACATAATGATATAGTTTTAAAAAGTTTTAATAAAATTGTAGTTTTAATTAAAATTAGTTTTAATTGTCTCTCATTCTGAGGCTTTAGAAATATTTCTTTTATTTTTCCTGATGTGTTAGTTCTCTGTTCTTCCTGTGGCACTTAGAAGTTGTCATTTTCTTCTGTGTTTACTTTTTCATTGAGGATCCTACGAGCTCTTTCAGTGTCACCCACCCTTCTAGTCTAAGGCAACAATCAGCAGCTCAGAGCTGCTTCATGGTAATGGACAGTTGTGTTTTCCAAACAAGAGAACTATAACTGCTAATAGAGAAATTCAGCAAAACCCAAACTCTGTAAAATATAAATTGGAAACCTGTTTCAATTCTATTAAAAAAAGCCAGGAAACCCCGCAAAAGAAGAAAAAACCCTCAGCCAAACAAAAACCATCTTCCCACAAAAAATACCAAGTAGCTGTGGCTAATGCACATGCAACCTAAACCTAATAAAATATGCTCCAGTTATTGCTGAGAATTACCATGATTGCTCCTAGTTGTGAATAAGGGTAGCAAACTTCGTAAAAACTCTTTGTTAGCAAGTCACATTGTATTGGAGCTGGAACAGTATATGTGACTGGACAGACCTTCAACAAACTAAAACAGAACCCTTCAAAAAGAGAATTTAATCACTCTATAGAAGTGAAGAAGTGCTAAGTATAGTCCCTGACAAAATGAGCTCTCTTAGTGAATACATGCCCGGTCACTGACTGCACTCCATGTACATTACTTTTGCACTTTGGAAAAGGCCAAAACCTTGTTATGGGAAAAGAAAAACACCTTATATGTAAACTCATTAGCATCATTATCATTAGCATCTAAACAGTTTCATCAGTGAATTATTATTAGTCCAAATGCAACTATTAAAAATAAAAAAAGGAGTCATACAGAAAGATAAGTGTTAAAAATTGTACACATACTTCCCCTTTTCATAGAATCATAGATTCACAGATGATTGCAGAATCACAGGATGGCTGAGTTAGTAAAGCACCCCTGAAGAGCACCTAGTCCAACTGGCCTGCTCAAAGCAGACTGAGATATGTTGCTCAGGGCCATGTCCTACAGGATTTTGGGTATTTCCAAGGATGGAGACCACAACTTCCCTACGTAGCCTTCCCTTATGGTGAAGAATTTTTTTATGTTTAATTGCAATTTTCTGTATTTCAATTCATGCCTGTTGTGTCTTGTCCTGTCCATGAACACCACTGAGAAGCTTTTGTCTCTGTCTTCTTTTCTTCCCATAAGAGGTATTTATACACCTCTTAAAGGTAGGATCCTCCTGAGTCTTTGCCAGGCTGAGCAGTCCCAGCTCTCTCTGCCCTTCCTGGCAGGACAGACGCTCCCGGAGCTCCATCATCTTCATGTTCTCTTGACAAACCCAGTCCTGTCTAGTGGTCCATGTGTTTCTTGTACTGAGGAGCCCCGAATTGGACCCAGTGGTTCAAATATGGTGCCAGTATGTAATTATGTGTTGTTCTTTGCTTACTTGATTTTATGCTGGTGGTGTGGTTACTCTTCCAATATTCTCCTGGATTCTAAGCTGAATTATTTAATTCCATATGTGTGTGGAATGTACACTCTGCTGTCAAAATTCTGAACCCATTTTTGGGAGAAGTATGATCATAATGATAGTTTTTTCCTCTATACTGTAGGAGCCATTTGGGATCTTGTTTACTAGATCTACAGGTTTACAAGTGCTACACCTTGCTTTTTTGTCTCTGGTCTCCAAGGTCTCATTATATCTGAACTTATTTTAGATGGTGTTTCATCTATGTTGTTTTTTTCTTATTTTTTACCCCTAAAACTGCTTTTACCAAGCTTCATGTCTGCAAGTTGATTTTAGCCTTCCAGTTTCTAGATTTTCAGTGGAATAGAAATCTGTGTCCATTTTCTTGTCTTTCTGATCTCATAATCACTTTACAGAGGCGTTATTAGCTCAAGGTCCTTGCTGCATACCAGACCCATGTTCTGCTGCGTTCCATCGTTATCTCAGTGACATGAATGTTTCACTTTGCAGGAACATCTACATTACTGACTTTATAAAATTATTCTTACACCATACAGAAATTAGTAAAAGGAAAATGAATTAGGTTTATCTGCTTGTTCATTAGGAAAAAAACCCAAACATGCTACATTTAAACAAACTAGAGCAAAGCGAAGACTGGTCAAAATTATTTCAAGCAGGGCAAGCCTGACAAACACTTTGAAGCCTGTGTTTTTAGTACTGCTAGCAATACCAATATTACATGAATTCCACTTCAGAGGATCCAGAGGGTATTGCTGGATCTTGGGGAAAGTTACAAAGGGTGAATAAAGGATCTGAAAATTGGGAAAGGAATATAAGTACATGATTTTTCTCTAGTCTTGAACCAAGTTTTCCAGTGTGTTTTGAAGTGCTGGCTTGCTGAGAGTGTGAAGTAGTTGATGCTGTGACATTTAATGAGCAAGCATCCATAACTGGAAGTTCAAACTTGATTTCTTTTCTTTTAAGGCAGAACTTGAAGGACTGAAAAATCAACAAGACTCAATTAATCAAGTTGGCAACATCAACAGAAAAGACTTAGCCATCGTGTTTGATACATGTATGAATCATGAGCAGCAAAATGTACATACAGTTGCAGAAAATGCACAAAAGCTGTTGTTTTGAAAGTAATACAGCTTGAAGCAGCTATCTCAACAGGGCCTTTGTCAAATAATAGTTTTCTGCAGTGAATTAATTACTTGGCTAAGTATGCCAACATGCTTAAAGGAGTTGTCCTTCGTGCATCTGTTTCAGCACACTCTGGAAAACTTAATAGAAACATCTCCAGAAGCAATCCAAGATTCATATACTTATAAGATTTACATGCTTCAGCAGTGCTAGAGCAAGATAAAAGCATCTTGGCCTCACAGGTAAAGGCAATTAAACCTAACAACTCTTGGCTTCACTCTCTTGCAGTCCTCAAAATTCTCACCTCTAAGTTCACACTTGGAAACCAGAATTAAGGATGAATGAAAGGTGTGGGCTTCCACAAGGCCATCAGAGAATTTTTGACTTGCTGGCAGTTCTTAATGGTTAGGCTATGATTTCTTCTTCTGTGAGCAACTTTTCTTTGCAATCACCTGATGAGCCTGTCAGCAGAGGAGGCCTAACGAGATTCTTTGAACTAGGCTGGAGGCTTCTCTAATGACTACCATTTGTTCTTAGCTAGGGATCCTTTCAAAAATTCATTTTGTGTGCTGCACCTAATCTACCTTCTTGACAGCTCCAAGCACTTAAATGAGCAGAACTTTTCTCTCCTGAGGCTGAAATGGAACCTTTGTTTACATGTGACCTGAAAAAAGCATTCTTCAGAAAACTTAAAGGGGGTTATTTCCAAGGCATATAGAAAAAAATAATCATCTGTATAAGATCTCGTTGACAAAACCCAAAAACGGGGTCTGAGAATGTTATGGATCTGATATTCAGTAGCAGATTTTTTTTTCCTGATGGAATGGAAAAGAATTTATTATCTGATGATTTACCTGAACTGCTGTTGGCTGCAATATTTTCATGGGTCATTTCAAAGTGAATTGTAAATTTCTCCTAAGACTGCGGTTCCTGTGTGACTTTTTATTTCCCAGAAGCTCAGAAATCTTCCCTCTCTCTGAATAAGAACCCAAGTTTATTTATAAAAACATTGTCAATTCTTATATTTCCTTTTTCTGAATCAGGCCTCTTTTTTATCACAGAGCCAAAGAAACTAACTTGTTTATATTTTTGGTTGAAAGTGAATATATATTAAGCAATTCTGCAATTTTATCTGTGTAAAATATATTTTATTGTCCGGAAAGATTTATCCATCACCATATTCTTACCATATTTTGAAGTGTTTTGACATTAAAAAATTTTTCCTACTTTCAAAAGGATATATTACATTCTATTGTTATTTCCAGTATTGTAAGAATACCAAGATAATTGCAATAAAACATTCTCTCCTCTGCAAACAGAAACTTCAATTTAAAAAAACTTGAGTAAACTTCTGCTGTGGTTACAGTCACTTGGTCTTCTACTGGAGTTAATTTAGCATTTAGAGGGCAACCTCTCAGTCTGTACAAGTACACAGAAAGAAAATCTGACAAGGAATGAAACTCCAGACTCTGGCACAGCTGTACTGAATGCCTCTTCTGTTCTGTCAGACCAGTGTAGCTATCTTGCTTTTTCTTCTGTGCACTCCGAGAAGCCTAAATCTAATTAAACAACAGACAAAAACTAGACACGCAATTGATCTGTGAGAGGAGAAAGGGGAATAAATTAGCATTGAAAAGTTTAAATTGAAAGTAATTTCAGTATATTTATCAGATTGGCCTTTGAGGAAATCTGTTTGTTTTGGAAGTCATTTTTACATTTAGCCAAGAGAAAATCCACCATTCCCCCCCCCACCATGCTTTTTCCTTTCAAAAGAAGAAATCAAATGCTCTTGATATGCCTTCAGGACTTATCCTACAGAGCAACAAAAAATAAAAGCCTTCCTAACATCCCATTCTTGTTCTAGTCTTGTAACTAATATTCTCCACAAGAAACCTATCCTTGTCAAGACCTTTTTTATACAGGTACATTTTATGCAGTTTCTCTTTGTGAAGTACCACCTGGCCTCTTAAATTCAGCTTTGGCAGAGCACTTTAAATACTCTGATAAAGTATATCTAACCCATTAAAAGGCCAAGTCTGAGTTTCATGATTCTTACTGAGAGAGAGAGAGAATGAGATTAGAAGGAGCTTGAACTACCTTTCATATTATCACATTGTCATATTCAAAATATATTTAGTATCAATCTTATTATGATTAGTCTGCAGCATTATCTTTACAGATTGCACAAACAGGCATAGAGTGCATTTCACGGTCTATTTTTAAAGGGGTTTTCATTCCATATCTGCTTGCTGAGTATCTGCTCTGACTCAAAGCACATTAACATGCAAATAAGGACATAAATCTTGAGGAGAAGGAAACACTAAAGAAACTTGGCTGTAAATGAACAAAGTTCAATAATCAGTCAAATATGTAATATATTGACTCAATATTTGGTGCATCACATCTGCTTCTAATCTCTCTAATCTCAGCATGTTCAATGTCCCCAGAGCTTTTATTTGACTCGTTGATGACATGATCAGAGATGTCATGGGAGGCAGCTAGGCAGTACAAATGAGCACTGGGTAGGGATGCTGTTAGGGCTGTGGTAAATCACACTTTTCAAAATGTTTGATAATATGCCCTTGTAGTATCATAATCTCAGTGTCAAATATTGACAATTTTTCAAAGCTATGGGGTATGATAGATTACCTCTGCCTTCCCCTGTATCTTTTAGAATAGGATCTCTTGTAGTTCTTGCAGACTTTCTTCAGATGCTTATGCACAGCAGGATCTTTTAGTACCTCCAGTAAGTTACATGGTCATTGTTATTAAATAGCTTTACAAATGCACACTTAGTTATTTTTTGGGACTTCCAGTGACTCATAATTCATTTAGAGCACAAGTTATCATTCATATGGAGGAGACATAAAAGAATATATTGTTGTTCTGCCCTTGAAAGCAAAAAAAGATTCTGTTTATAGTGATATTTTGAGATAGGTTATGGCTGGAAATTGACTGAAAAAAATGGCTGGAAAATGATGTAAAAGGCTGTTATTCTCTCCCTCTAAGGAAAGGAAGATGCAAGGCATCTGCTGCAACATAAGAACGAGACTGAATTACATACACAATTGATGAATCATGTTTGAAAGTGGTGCAGTCTGTTATTGATCATGGGGGCACTGGAATTTGGAACCAAAGGGAAAAAAAGATCTGAGGATACTGAGCTATAGTGCACAGACAACTTTGATTTGGGCATTTTTCCTTAAGACCACTATTCATTTAATCTCCTGAAGAATGTGAGAAATTTTTCCTGAGAAATTTTATGATGTCTCACTCCAGGCCATATTTTAGTGGACATGATTTTACTTTGAGTGGATCTTGCTCAATTTTTTTCTTTTGATAAAATTGTAAAACCAGAGACTAGAGTTGATACACAGACAGAATGGTAAGTGTTAGCTGATTGAGACTATAAATGTCTCCATTCAGAAGAAGGAAAATGTAATTTTTTCTGGTGATAATCCATAGTTTAACATACTACAGGAAGATGAAAAGACTCTAATAAGATACCCGTGTGAGTACAGAAGGAGGGTGAGTTCTTACTAAGGAGGCTGTCAAGATGTAGAATACTTGCAATGGTGTCCATGGTAGAATGAAATGTCAAAATATATAGATTGGTGCATAGAGAAGAGTAGGAGACCCTTGAGGTCCTGTAGTTAAGCTTTCCACTGTAAACGATAAACTATTTCTGCAAATTTTCTCTACTGATAATCAGAGAATAAAAGTATATACCCTAAAATAATGCAACATGATCTACAAATTTTGATTAGACTCATGAAAATATAATAAATCTTGAAGAGATTGGGATAGCATTCCGCAGACTGTATGTCATACTTTAAAAACACTTTTGATGGTTGAATATTTGCTATTCATTTTTGGTATGAATATGTTATTGACCTACTCACTAGGCTGTTGAATTTTCTGTATTGTGTCCCACTATGCTTTCCATGGTTTCCAGCCTAACTGGCTTTTGTCTTATACAAGGTATTTATGTGGTGTAGTCTCTCTGGCTATTTCTTCATGGAAATAGGAACTACATATCAACACTGTACAGATTTTCTATCAAAGAAAAGACTTGTCTTGTAGGTTTAAAGGCACTGACTGACACTATTGGGGTTATATGGGTTTGTGGAAGAGTAGAGATTTGCCTTAGTAGTTTAGATAATAAAATAATGACATGAAACTGTGTCAGGGGAGGTTTAGGTTGGATATCAGGAAAAAGTTCTTCACCTGGACGGTGGTTGGGCACTGGAACAGGCTCCCCAGTGAAATGCTTACAGCACCAAGCCTGACAGAGTTCAAGAAGGGTTTGGACAATGCTCTCAGGCATATGGTATGACTCTTGGGGTTGTCCTGTAAAGGGTCTGGAGTTGGACTTCGATGGGCCTTGTAGGTCCCTTCCAGCTCAGAACAATAACTCTTCCACAGAAAATACAAAAATAACAAAATATCTCTAATCTTACCTAAGAGGATATTATGGAAAACATTTTCAAAAGCCTTGCTGAAGCTGAGGTAGACAAGCTCCACTGCTGTAATCTCATTGTCCTGTCCTGCCATGTCATCGTAAAAGACTATCAGATGGGTCAAGCAGGATTTTCCATTAGTGAATCCATGCTGACTACTTCTTATGACCTTTTCTTCTATCTTAGTGTCAGTGTGGGAATTCAAGATGAGCCTGTACAATTAAGCACCAGAAACTCAGACAGAAATGACTACAAGGACACAATTTTTAATAGTGTTTAAGTTTAGCTGCAATTTTTGGAGATTATGATGATGGAAAGATAAATTTGCGTACTGCTAAATCCACATTGAAAATGAAGGAGGTCGTACGAAAACCAATGCAAAAAATTAATAATTTTGGTATTGGTTTCCCCCTTTCTATGTCATGTTTTATTTATCTTTTTTTTTCTTTTTTTTTTAATATCCTGGTGTCCTTTCTTTCTTTCCTATGTACTGAATTAGTAGTGATGATTTGTATTATCTGGCTCATCACACAGAAATGAAAAAAGGCATCATGGAAGTACTATTTTGGACTCTGCTGCTTGTCACATAATGAGTAACTTGGTTGAAATGAAATGCTTTCATTATGAATGCTTTACAGTCCTAGGATCTCCCTGCTTCATTATCTTATGTAGGACACACTAAGACCAAATAAGTGTGATGAGACCAAACAAATGTGATATGATGTGTGCACCATTTTTTCTTCATTTCATATTTTAAAACATCCTCTTGCTACTGTTGCTAGTACTATTTATTGGGGGATTTATTTCAGCTGGAAAAAGAATTGGAATTAATAAGAGAGGAATTTAGCTGCTTTTATTTCCTGTTTGCCTGTGAGAGAGGTTCACCTTTCCTTAGGACAGTATGCTAATATGGATCAGGACTTTTGTGAACAGCCAATAGACCAAATAGTTCTGGAAAGCAGGAAGTCAAATGGGAAGCTCAGTCTAACAGATCAGGTGCTGAACAGTCCTTATTTTAAGAGTGTGGATTTAATGAGGAGTACAAAAATAACATTCCTTAATTAAATGGACTCTTTCTGAAAATTAGAGGTCAGACATTAAAAGTAAATGGTATCCAGTTATGCATGTGTAATTTGCATACCTATTTCTTTCACCCAGTACCATTTTATGTCCTCCCTAGTGGAGGAATCATTAAAAATATTTTTGTTTTGTTTTGTTTTTTCAATTTGAAAACATTTTCTCTCTATTTATATTGATGTATTTATGGTTTATTTTTAATTAATTTAGAAAATCTGAAAAATCAGGATGTCATTTTCATATGCATTAGAAAATAATAATGCAGTCATAGAATAGTATTTTCTCTTCACAGAAATATTAGAGGAAAAGAATTAGAAAGAAAATTCTTTCATTAAGGCAATTGTAGCATTTCTAATGCAAACTCACTCATTTTCCCTGCCCTTGCCATCACTAAGGTTACCTCTGTGTTGAGTGGAGGCGTAAGTGGTTGCAGGACTATGGTACAGTTCAGGAAAGTATAAACAGAGAAAAATAATAAATGCAGACAGCACTTCCATAAGTATATAATACCATCTTTTGAGATCTTATCAGCCTTTGACCTATGCTTCATTTTGTTTTGGCAAAGGTAATAAGCTTTAATAAACTAGCTGATTGGCTTGAATGGCTGACAGGCTTTCAAGCATTTCAGGACTTAAAGAAGATTTTCTGCATTTGTCTTCTCTAACTGTGTCAAGTGGTCTAATTAAAGAGGTTCTTCCTCTGTATAAACCGTGCTGAACCTTTATCCTTAAAGACAGTTACCATAACATTACTAGATTGTTTCTCTAGCATGATAAAAAATTCCTCCATATATTCCCAGTTTTTCTAGGTATTGTGTTGATCTTCCAAGTCAGAGAGACACTGTGTCTTCAAACTATAAATTCAGTTTGGTATGCCTGAAGTGTCCCCCTATTGCCTTCAGCTATTGCATAAGAATACAGGGTATAATCAATTTTTAATTTCTCATCTATAAAGATCAAATATCTTGTACTTAAGTGGTTGAACATCCAAATTTTTTGAGCAGTAATATTTCAAAATAACACTGTGAAATTGTTTCTCTGACTGGTACCAAGTCCTCATACACATATAAATATATATATTGTTAGAATTAATTTTAACAAATCTTATATTTTCATTCAGTTTTTGAAAGGAGGCATATTGTACAAAGAGAGAGTGTATGTCCTGGCAAATAATACCTACCTGGGAATAAATGGGTTTGAAGAAATCAAACAGAAAGAGGGATCATTAGGAAACCAGCAAGCTGTTAAAAGAACAGTCAGGCAGACACTGTCATAAAGATTTGAAATGCTGCAGCATCTTCTTTTATGGCAGTTCTCATTCAGAAAGGTCATGATCATATGGAGAATGATTATCTTTTATGATCTCTAGCTATTTAAAATAGTGTAAACAAATAAATCCAAGGAATTGGAAAATATTTATTAGACTTCAGAGACCTTGCAAGACTTTAGTTGAGACACTGAAGTGCAATGATTATAGGAGGTGATGAGAAGATCAGTGGCTATTAACCATATCCGGCAGATTTTAACACCTCAGAGAAATGTTAGCACAAATTCCACACAATAACTTCCCAAGCAAAATCCTAAGGTCCTGGTTCTCTAAATGCAGCCAATGATTGATCATGCATTTAACATTACTGACTTGTCTAAGCATCTCATCTGTTGAATATTCTGCTGTCTGCCTGTAAAACTGTGGTGACCAAAACTTTTGCCAAACTACTTGCAGAGAAAGGGAGGAAAATTTTAAGACTCTCTTCCTTCCCCCTCATTCACCTCTGCTGCTAACCATCCTTAATCTGAGAAAATTTTAAAATTATTCAGAGTGGGGAATTACTATATTCTTTTTTATTAATAAGGATGATGCTATCCTCCACAATTTTGTTTTTGAAACATTTCAAACTGGGGAATATCTAAACTTCTATGAAACTCAAACTACCATGTTAAGCTTAACAAGTATATTTTGCTACATTGAGTATAACAAGCAAGAAAATAGTCTGAGCTATGTATTTCATGACTAGGTTCAGGGATTTATTATAAGTCAGGTTTGAAAAGATGGCAAAATGTAGAGGTGTTTGTCTGCATTTTTTTTTGTAGGAGTTGGTTATTATCAACAAGGTACTTATGATAAAAAGATTAGCTAAAAATATTGTCTTGAAGAAGTAAAAACTATAGCCTGTAAGTCTGTATCCAAAATACACACTACAGTATTCAGGTTTAATGTATTTTTTTTTTAAGAAGAAAAATACCTAGTGGATTTTTAATAGTGAGGTTTGTAATTTTTGAGTTTACAATTTCTATTGATACCAAAATAGCTGTGGTGAGCTGAACATGACTGGCTCCCAGCTGCCCACCAAGCCACTCTACCACGCCCCCTCCATCAACAAAATGGAGGAGAAAACACAACAAAAGATTGTGGCTTGAAATAAGGGAGTTAGTTCAGTAATTAATCTCACAAGCAAGACTGATTCATCTAGGGGAAGTTATACTTCTCCAATATTGGTCCTTCCAACGGGCTGCAGTTCTTCACAAACTGCCCTAGTGCAGATCCCTGCCATGAGGTGCATTTCTTCAGGAACAGGCAGCTCCAGCATGGTCCCCCTACAGGGTCTCAGGTTCTGCCAGCAAATCTTCTCCAGCATGGGCTCCTCTCTCCACAGATCCACAGGTCCTGCCACGATTCCTCTCCAGTGTAGGCTCTGGTGGGGTCTCCTCCACAGGCTGCAGGTGGATCTCTGCTCCCCTGCTGATCTCCATGGGCTGCAGGGGCACAGCTGCCTCCCCATGGTCTGCACCATGGCCTGCAGGGGAACCTCTACTCTGGTGGCTGGAACACATCCTGCCCCGCCCTCTCCACTGAACTGGGTGTCTGCAGGGCTGTTTCCATCACATATGCTCATCCTTTCTATGACTGGTATTGTTATATATATATAAACACAGCTGGCTTTGATTCTGTTGGACATCTGGAATCCTTCTGATAGCTTCTCAGAAAAGCCACACCTGCAGCACCCCCTCCCTGCCTTGTCTGTCACTCTTCAAAGTTTATCTATGCTTAAAGTTTATTAGTTCATAAAATAGAGCAACCTAACATGTGTGATATAACTCCTCATTTCAGTAGACAGCATTATGCTGTTATACATAGAAGACGATGTTTTAAAATGAGGACACATAAACTCATAGAGAAATAAAGTTCCTCTTTTTTTCTTCATGCAAATGCCTCTAATAACAAGAGAAGTCAGAAAAAGAAAATTACAGAGAGCCTGTGACATACAGGTTATTTTTTTCAGAAGAAAAGATTATTTGAAGTATCATCTGTCCTATAGGAAAAATAGTTAAAGCTTTCAAAAAGCATCTTGTATTAGCAAAGTATTAATATCATGTAAGCATGATTTTACTTTGTGAATTTTGCAATTTCCAAAGAAGAAGAACATAGTTAAATATAGATTTTGGTGTTTTCGTTACCTGGGAATTTGGGAGGGCTTATTAACAAAATAATGCAGTAAAAGAGAAGTGTGAGAAATAGCTTGTTAGTGGATAGGATTAAGGGAGAGTAGTGTGTTGTAAGGAACCTGGTCCATATTTAGATCAGCCCTGACAGTGTCTCTTTGAGATGATGTCACATCACTTTCACCAAATGTCTTAGCAGACTCTTCAGTTATACTCATATGTACTATCCCAAATATAAAAACGCTATAATTTTTTTTGAGGAGTACTGCTTTTATTTTCAGCTTAGTGTTGTCATACAATCATGATGACAGTGGAACCATGTTCTGAAGAATTTAGAAGTGGAATGTTTGAATTTATATTGAATTTTACCAAGCAGAGGGTTTTTTTTTATATAGCCGAGGTATGTGATAATAATCTGCTCTGACTAGTGTTTTATGTTCCTCCTTAAGGAAGACTGTTATTTAGCCACCATTTACGTCCTGTTTCTTTTCCTGTAGAGTATAATGCTGCTGAATGTAAGATTTGTCTAGTTCAATGGAAATCTGTAGAGACATGGGCCAGTATTTTTTTTTCTCATGTGCTCTTGGAGATGACTGAACTCTTGGAGATGACTGAACAGAAATCCACTAAAAATCCCTGCCTATGCACTTGCATGGTTTTAACTTGGTCAAAATTCGGCACAATATTTTTGCTTATTCCACACCACTTCCTTCTTGTTTTCTTACTATGTATTGCTGAAATGTAGTTCTGTGACTTGCATTCATGTATCAGAAATCAACTCTATTTCACTGAAATCAATAGCAACTCTCCTAAAAATGTAAAACTGACATGGCAATGAGTCTACCAAAAAAGAAAAAGGCCATTTCTCGTGGCTGTGCAGCTATGTTCAGCCACTCTTGCAGGCCAGCCCAGTGAGGGTGAGTATACTCACCTGCTTCCTTCATGCCTACCCTGCTGTACTGGGTTTGTGAGGACAGGATTTGGTAGCCAGGGCCAGGATGCTACAGAGGTAGATTCTGTGAGAAGCTGCCAGAAACTTCTCCCATATCTGGCAGAGCCAATGCCAGCCAGGTCCAAGATGAACCCACCACTTGCCAAGGCTGAGCCAATCAGAGATGATAGTGATGCCTCTGTGATAACATATTTAAGAAGGAAAAAAATTATTGCACAGAGGTAATTGCACTTAGAGAAGAGTGGAGTGAGCATGTGTGAAAGGAACAACTCTGTAGACAGCCAGGTCAGTGGAGAAGGAGGGAAGGAGGTGCTCCAGGCACTGGAGCTGAGATTCCCCTGTATCTGTAGTTCATGAAGGCCCTGCCCCTGGAACTCATGGAGATCAGTTAGGGTGTAGGGACCTGCAGATCCACGGAGGGAGGAGGCCATGCCAGAACAAGTTTCCTGATAGGACTTGTCACCTCATGGGGTGGAACAGGTTGTTCTCGAGGGACTGCACCCCATGGAAACGCACCCATGCTGTAGCAATTTGGAAAGGATTGTAGCCTGTGGGAAGGACACACACTGGTGAAGTTCATGGAGAATTGTCTCCCATGGGAGGGACCCTGTGCTGAATCAGGGGAAGGACTTCTCTGCTTGAGCTATGGTAAACCAAGGTGTAGTGAACTGACCATAAATCCCATTGCCCAAGAGGAGAGAGGTAGAGATCAGGAAGGAGCAACGGGTGGGGGGAAGGTGTTTTTAACATTTGTTTTATTTCTCATTTTTCTGCTGTGATTTTGATTGGTAATAAGTTCCATTAATATCACCAAGCTGAATCTGTTTTGATGGTAATTGGTTTGTGACCTCTCCCTGTCTTGGCTCATGATTCTTTGATTATGTTTTCTCTCCCTTGACCACTTGTGGAGGGGAGTGGTAGAGCAGAGATAGAGGGGCTTTGGTGGGCACCTGGCATCCTGCCAGGGTCCAGCCACCACACCTGCAATACTGCCTGTCCCAGTATTGCCCACAGGCACGGAGGAATCCTGGACATAAGACATGGCCCATGAAACCTGAGCAGCAAAAAGCGTTTCAGCAGCAGTCCCACTGTATCTATTTTCCTCAGGGCTGTTGCAGGACTTATATTCTTAGCCATCCCCATTAAAAGAGGTCCTTGATTTACTCTTATGTACTGTATTATGTTTCAAAACATCACTGGTGACTGTGGCTGATTTATGCAGTAATTGTGAACGCCAGTGATGACGGCTAAATGCTTTGGAACTTCACCCTCTGTCTCCAGGGCAAAATTGTGTTCACAGCAAACAGTGCTAACATTCATTGTCTGGATGATCAGAATATTGATATGAAGCTCAACTATTCTTTCTTACAAGTTTTAAATGTATTTTCTGGTAATTCAAGAGCTGTTAGTGCTGCCTGTAAGAGCAAGATCATAAAGTCTCCATAACATGGAGCACACCTTTAAAATCTGTTCAGAGATATACTACTGTTTCCAGCCCTGTGATGGCTGGATGTAGTTCAAATATAAGGAAAGCCATCAACAGGTACATACATCTATTGGGTCATCCAGTGCTGTCTGCCAGAGTTTCTCTTAAGATCTGCACCTCTTCCCGTGTTTGTGAGAACTGTCCAGGGATTTTTCTTCTGCACATATGTACAAAGCTACCACAACAGAGTGACAATGCACCCCATGTGAGTATGAAACTAGTGCCTGTTACAGAAATGAAAGCACTGTAAGAGTCTCACTATATTTGTTACCAAGTTTGGAGATGAAAAGAATTCTCAATGCTAAAATTTATATGTTTGTATTTAATAATTCTGGTTGGTTCTTTTTTTTCACAACACCTTGTTTACAAAAATAAGATGGATGGCTAAATTAGCACTTGTAAGTAATGAAATCTGAAGAATTCTGAACATGATTCACCAAGAATTATATTTATGGTTTGTAGGCACTTTTAAATAACTTATTCTCTGCACCTCATATATTTATTCTACAGGCAGCTGTTAAAAAGACTTAATGTTGATTTCTGCTTTAATGTATTTCTCCTTGTAGATACAAATTAGTCTAAGTCTTGTAAATAGGTAATCCAGTAAGCTTTGGGGAGCCTCCAAATGCTAACACCAGTGGAGATATTATTTTAAAAAATAAGAGTTCATAATTAACATAAATCCTGGTGCTTTTGTTTCATTATTAGTTTGGGGATGAAGAAACTGATATGGAAAAAAGGGAGAAGTTTTCTGCTGCCTTTTGAAGTCTTCTGCTGGGCTCAAAACACATGTTTAGAAATTTTGAAATGTCCAAATGTGGTCTTTCAGCCTCTATTCTTCCCGGTGCAGAGATGAAGGAAATCTAATTCCCATTTCTTCTGGTGAGATCTTGCCTGAAACCACTCTGAAGTAGAAACAACTTCAAGATCAGATGCTGGGGTGGGGGGAAGGGGGAACAGAGATGAGAAAGAGGGAGAATTTGGATAAAGTGCTAGGAGTAAATAGGCAGGCAGAGGGGAGAATGGAAACAATCAAACTGTATCAGCTGAATCTCCCTGAAGGCAGACAACCCCTGATGGGCCAATTACTTCATCTCAGCAGCAGGAGACAGACATTTTCTGTGGATCCTAGGCTAGTAATACTTTAATGTTGCTGAAACTTGTTGTCAGGTGGCTGCACATAGCACAGCTGTGTTCAGAGATACAATTTCTGCCTAACAGTGATTGAAAACCACTCATCCATGGAAGATGTGGTACAGAAACAGACCAGGCAAGACTTCTTTGACAAGCAAAGTAGCCTGCAACAGATGAGCAAATTCTGATTCCTGTATTTGCTGAGAGGAGAGAGGAATGCTATGCCTGTGCTAGTAAATAAATGGGTTCAGGGTCTCTGCATCTAGTTCTGAGGCCAAATGGGTTTAAATGGCCTGGCACCTTGTCGTGACCACACAGCAAAGGTCACACCAAAGCGAGGTGGCTACACCTAAACCAAACTAAAATGGAGCAGTCCTTGTCTTCGGCTGTCCTTGAACTGTGCCTGATGTTGTCCGGGAAAGAGGGAGGTGCTGTGGCACAGGACCCACCCTTTTAGAGCAGAAGAGCAGGAAGCCAAGCAGTGAGGGTGGCTTCAGTGTGTCCTCAGCCTGTCTGTGCCCTAGCCCTTTCGTGATACACTCACACTGAGATTATCAGCGAGTTTTGTGACTGTTGGGATCCTTCTCCTCAGTGATGGTATCAGACCATCACTGTGTGTTGTCTGTGCCTTGACTACATGCCCTAAACTACAGAATTGCCATCAAAAGTGTATTTAAGTGAGATGCAGGGAGAATTCTGCCATGCTTGGGCAGACATGTACTACAAAAACCCATCATGCTACACAGCCTGTTACAGCTAAGATATTGCTTGTAACCTTTATTAAAAGTGAAAAAAATGCTTATATATGGGATGCATGTGAATAGAAGCATATTTATTTATAGCTATTTTGTTTAAGTAAAGGGAGCATTTTGCCTAACTGAAATGAAACTCCCATGCAATCTTAGATAAAGAAAAGTGGAGCTTTAAGGAGAATATATCCTCCTGGCCCAGAAATCCGCTCTATGGACTCATAGGCCCAACTGCAGTGTCTAGAATGCGTCTTGGAAACCTCTGGTTCATTGAAGACTTTCATGTGGTTTATTTTACAAAGTAGTAGAACTGAATATTTGAAAATATTTGGTGTGCAATACTTGATGAGAACTTTTTAGTTGGAGTTATGGTAAAGCATTTGTTAATTGCTGCCTTTCAAACTATTTAGTTGGAAAGCAAATTTTCACGAGCAGTGGAGGATCAGTGGCCAGGCAATGACATGATTCCAACTGGATCTCAGAAATGAGTAACATATATGACAGTTTTCTAAAATACAGAACACTATACAGAAGATACAGAAGAGAATACAGAAGAGAAACTTCCTTCTTCTTATCCCTTTTTGTGTGCCCTTCTTTGTTCACAAAGAAGGCTTCTCTTTTAACCTGATGTAGAAAGTTCCAGTAACATTCTTTTTAAAAAGTAGTTTTTGCAGATCATTTAGAGTGGTTTTGGAAAATCCATGGAAATAAGTTTTGCTGGAAAATAGTTTGTTTAAAATATTTTGGTTGTTTCATAAATACTTAGCAATAGAAGAGCTTCTAGGGTACATTTATTTGTAATATATGTAGTCTAACAGGCCTCTTCTGTAAATAGTTGGATGGTTTATTTATAAATAAAGTCACCTGATAGTATTTTTAGTTTCTAAAAATAGAAATCTTGGTCAAGACTGTTTATTTAAATTGTGGTATAACTAATTGTACAGCAACATGAAAGAGTTTAGCTGAAAAAAAGAAATGGTACTTCTCCAAAAATGGTTAAGAAGAAGAATTTTTCCTTTGTATGTTAAATATAAACTTTTCAGCAGTCTAAGAGTAAAAAGGGAGCATGTTTGCAACTATGAAACTGAACTATAATTTCATACCCAAGGCTTTTCTCAGGAATGAGCAGAACATAACAAATTGCAATTCTGAACTATAAATACCATGTGACAAGTCACAGCTTGTATATAAATTGTATATTAAGAACCAGAAGGTGGTATTAGCTCTATTCCATCAAGGTCAGACCCACCTGCGCCTCCCTCTTGACTCCTTCCTTGCTTCATTAGCTACACAGCAGCCCAATTTTGAAGGCACGGTGCCATCTCTGCCCTTGAGTCTGTGGTTATGGCTATCCTCTTCCACAAGGGAGCTGGTCTTACAATGCTTGTGCCAGTAACCCAAGCTAATGAGTAAAACATAGAGGATGCTGATTTACCATATTTTCAAACAATGTCTATACTCAGAATAACGTATTCGTATGACTACACAGACAGATGTGCCCATCTTTTTTGTTCCTTATACACTATATTTTATTCTTATTGATACCCAACATGTTTTACTCACAGAGGAACAGAGGCAATCACCTGGAGAGGTTTACCTGTAGAAGGACTCAGCTTCCTGCAGAGGATAAGACCTACTTATTTGGTCTGAGTTGTCCTTCCCAGGTTTCAAAGGCTGTATCTAAATGATGTGACTAAAGAATTCTTCCCAATTGTCATGTCAAGGTGTGTAACACTGTCACACCCTGACTATGTTGTGGGACAAGACTTGGTGATATTCCCAAGTGTTCTGGTCAGAGTCTGTTGGCAGTGCTGCTGATCAAAACCAGGGTTGGCATTCAATCCTATGTTCACTATTTCCACAGCAGCCAAAGGTTTTTTTTTCTTTCTGCTTTTATGGCACTGAACCAAGCTCATGATAGGATCAGTGTAGCGTGATTTAACTATAAGCCACCTAATCTTTTTTCCCTCCCTTTTAGTGGGCTTGAGATACAACAGTGCCATTAACTGGAAACAGTAAAGGAGAGAAAGCTTTTTAGGACACAAATGAAAAGTGATGTGGTGCAATAATAAACCTGTCTTTTCACGTCTGTATCGAGAAGCACAATACTTTGCTTGGATTTAATTTTTCTTTTATTGCTTAAATATGCATTGTCAGTGCATACACAGTGTTTTTATCTTTTTATTTTCACAATGGGGATTTCATGCCTTCTGTATAATTGAAATGTGTAAAATTACTGTGAAATCTTACTGAAGCATATGCTGAATTTAATATGCATAATATTTTAATTTTTCTACTAAGAAAGAAAAACAGTAGTGTTAGTATGAAACTTAGATTTCATACAAACCCCTGTAACTTATGCTATCTATTCCTGATTTGTGGAAGATTCTCAATATTCTTACTTATTATGTGAATGATAAAAAACTTTGCAGTAAATCTTGGCATTCATATAGTGGTTTGCCTCACTTGCACATATGAAGTACCAGTTTTGACTTTCAGACCCAGCATCTCTGATTTGTGAGTGAAGATGCTCTTGTTTTTTCATGCCCAATGCTCTAGCCCAGATCATGTGTTTCCTGGGTAGGAATCTCAACATCTCTTCAAATATGGCTGTAACTCGCTCTATAACTTGGTTATGACTACACTCAGATGCTGTCAGCTCCTATTTTTTGTGCATGGCTGCTGTGTCTGCAGTCCTTTCAGGATGCTGCATCTCCTGTTCATTGTGTTCCAGGAAGGGCAGCAGATTTCAGAGGGGAGATGAGGACAGTGATAGATAGCATCAGGAGGATTGGCTGCAAGGTATGGCATGTCTAAACAGTTTGAAATACAAGCAAGAAGAAAGTGCTGTGATGAAAATGATGGAGATGACAATGAATAGGAGAAAACATCAATTGTATTATTTGTGAAAGAGGTTGATGTCATGGTTTAGGAATGGTCTCCCTCAATTTAGTAATTCCACTAAAAAGAAAACCACAAACTGCTCCTCTCCCCGCTTTGGTGGGAGACACAAAAGGCAGAGATTATGATTTAATGGGAAAAGCAATGAGATAAGAAGCTGAACAGTAGCAGCAACAACACTGATAATGGAAAAGAGAGGATGATTTACGTGCACAGCCAAGCTGAGACAATGGACAATGGCAGCAGCCATGACATAGGCAACCCTACATAGCTCTGGTTTTTTCCCCAACGGCAAGCTCACCTCCTTCTCAGAAGGAGAAATCCCTTTCTTCCCCACCCTAGTGATGACATGATAAGGTATAGAAAAACAACCTAGACATGCCTACAGGGCTGCAAAGTCCACCCCCTCGTGGCTACTGTGAAAATATTGTCTCTGTCCTGCCTGCAAGGACAGTTGGGAAGCATGAGAAAGTAACATGGAAAGTTAGCTGAAGGAAAAGATTGTAAAAAAAGAAATGATGTGTAAAAATGGAAAACTGTATACCTCATGTATCACTGAGGATCTGCTGCAAGACATTTTGAAATTAATGAATGTGATTTAACTGGGTCTATAATGATAAAATACACAATACAAATAGATATTTCATTGGACCCTTTACGCTTGGTTCTAGAAGGATGGAAAATAAAAAAGCCATGTATACTAAAATTTGATAAGAATTGCTGGTAAGACTTGAGATATGAGAAGAAAATATGAAGGTTTTAGGAAGTGCATTTGTTTTGTGATGAATTTCAACCAAGGAAAATAAATGGGAAAATAAGTTTTACTTAGAAAAGGAATAAGAGAAATATGAAGTAATTTTGGATACAAAAAGGCCAGAGGGTGAAGTTTTATCTAATTTCCTTTGATTTAAGGGCAAGAAAATTTACCCAAATAAACAAAAATTATTTTCTGCATTCCTGATTCTGGATTTATATAATTTATGTTTCAGTTGTACACATTGTTTCCAAGTAAATTAGGTTATTTAACTTGGAGATTGCAGACATTTAAGTCATGATTTATTTAGATTGTCCTATGCATACATAATAAATTCTACATCTTTATTGTGCTAAGATGAGAGCTAGGCTATGCACTGTGGGCTTTATTTTAATGAAGTTCAATGGCAGAGTTTGGAAAGCATTCAGATCACTGAGGAAAAAGAAGTCACAAGGTAAAAGCAAGCAAGTTCTCACAGAAGTTTCATTTATAAATAGATATGTGTGACTGATTCCTCTTAAGTTTACCTAGTATTGCAAACTTCACATTATGCAGCCATTTAGGCTGAATGTATGAAGATTCTTTTTTATAAGATTAATAAGAAAATAAGAAGTAATACTTTTTAATCTCTTTTATTTTATCAGAAAGTATTTAATTCTGTGGCAACTACTGATGTGACTATATTTATGTCATTTCAATGCACTTTTAGACCTGTCACTATATAATTGTCAGAAGTATTACATTGTATCCCTAGATGACCAAGAACAACAAATATATGGGATCACCATTGCCCCTACATCTTTAATATTTTTATTGCAGCAAAGTCATAACAAACGCGTTGATTGCTCTGTCCCAGTGTACACAGATCAAGTCTTACACATTTTTGTTGATTAAGAGTTTTAAATCTAACAGTTTATAACTAGTGATAGGATGGTTTTGTTTGGAAGGAACCATTAAAAGCTACCTAATTTAACCCTCCTTACCATGAGTAGCAACTTCTTCAACTGGGCCAGGTTGCTCAGAACCCCATTCTAACCTGACCTTGAACACTTCCAATGATGATGGGGCATCCACAACTTCTCTGTGCAACTTGTTCTGTGTCTCATCACCATCAGTGTCCTACTCCTGCTGGCCACACTATTTCTGATAAAGAGCAGGATGCCCCTGGCCTTCTTGGTCACCTGGGCACACTGCTGTCTCATGTTCAGCAGCTATCCATCAACATCCCCAGGTCCCTCCCAAAGAGGTCTTGCAGGACAGATTGGATGACCATATGCTATTCCTGCAGACAAAAGCAATTTTTCCACCTTTGAGTAGGTGCCAGGCAGTATCGGAATTGTATCATGAAAAAACAATTGAAAACATTTAATTAAGCACTCTTTTTACTGGAAACCAGACCTTTGTTGGAACTGGATCTTTCATTTGGAACATGTCCATTTCAAAATAGGTTGAACAAACAATTTTAAATTTTTTTCTTATTTTGCTAATACTGAGTGTTTTATTTTGGAATTATTTATTTCATTTTGGTTAGTGTATCACATGATATATGTTTTTCATACCTATTTTTTGACACTAAAAATGGAATTTTTCAATTGGTTTTTCTAGAACTTTTTACTTAGACCTCTTTGTTTTTTAATTTCACAACAGTTTACAAATATTTTCTTTAATACATTAGATTATTTTCTTCTGATAATTTAAAGAAATTCTCAGCTCACAGAAACCTTGTGCCTGAACTACCACACTGTATATAATTTTAATGAAGACGACTCTTTTTTTTGACACTTGTACCTTGGAGTCTTGGCTTGTTTGCTATTTATTGTCAGTGTACCTGAGTAATTGTCCTTTTTTTGGTACTAGACAGTTACAGTAAAGGCAGACTACTTGCATACGTATATATATATATATATATATATGTATGTCTATGTATACTCACTACTCTGGCCCTCTGACAGGCTTATATCTGGGTGTGTGTTGGTGTGTTCATTTCCACTTTTTTTTTTTTTTGCAGCCAATGACCTGTAGGCCATAATCTGGTCTTGGGTAAATTAGATATATATTGGCTACTTCTTTATGTTATTCTCTTTCTATCAAGGATTCAACAACAAGGCTTCCGTTATGGTATGACAATATATTTTTTGTTTTGTTAAGGTAAGAGTTTAGTACAAACAGAAAATCAGGCATCATAAAATTGATAAAAATAAGATAATAATTTCATACAAAGATCAGTGGTTCAGTATCTTCTTTTAAAATATTTTTGCATTTCTTCAAAACATATTTTCCTTTGTCTAGGTCTCTGGCATGTATTCATAGTTGTGAGACACTGTCCTGATTTCAGCTGGGAGGGAGTTAATTTTATTCCTAGTAGCCGATGCAGTGCTGGGTTTTGGATTAAGTATGAGGATATTTTTGCCAACATGCCGATGTTTTGTTTATTGCTAAGTAGTACTTTCTCTAAATCAAGGCATTTTTAGTTTCCCATGTTCTGCCAGTAGCAGATGCACAAGAAGCTTGGAGTAAGCATAGCCAGGATAGCTGATCCAAACTCATCAAGAAGACATTCAGTATTATAGAATGCCATGCCCATTACACAAACTGGGGGCAGTTAGTTTGAGGATGCTGCTCGCTACCTTTGGATAGACACAACATCAGTCAGTCCATTATTATTATTATTATCATTATCATTATTATAGTTGTTGTTGTGTTGTTGTTGTTGTTATGGTTATGGTCACTGTTATTGTTATTACTACAATATTTTACTCTATTTCAATTATTAAGCTGTCATCACAATGCAGAGCGGCTGTGTGATGCTTAGTTGCTGGCTGAAATTAAACCAAGAAAGATACAAAGTGCAGCATTTGCACTCTTCCTGGATATGGCTGTGTCATTACAGGAAACCCACTACAAGACAAAATTGTTGTTTCTTACCTTTGAATGCTTTTGCTTGCAAAACTGTATTTTGCACTGTTTTTCTCATATTCCTCTCACATAAAGGTAAAACACTGAATATTTGCTTATTTTAGCCAGGACAAGCCTCCCATGTTTTGTTTGTAGAATCACAGAATCACAGAGTGGGCCAGGTTGCAAAGGACCACATCTGGTCCAATCTCTCTGCTCAGGCAGGATTGTGCTGGAGCACGTGGCACAGGATTGTGTCCACATGGTTCTTGAATCTCTCCAGTGAGGAAGATTCCACAACCTCTCTGGACAATCTGTTACAGTGCTCAGCCATTGCACTGCAAAGGAATTCTTATATTCAGGCAGAACTTCCTATGCACCAGTTTCTACCCATTGCCTCTTGTCCTACTTTGGGCATCACTGAGAAGAGGCTGGTCCATCCTTTTGACACCTCCCTTCAGACTGTAGACATTGATGAGGTGCCCTCTGAGTCATCTCTTCTGAAGAGATGACTGAACAGGCCTGGCTCTCTCAGTCTTTCCTCACAAGAAAGATGCTCCACTGAAGGGGTGCCATCTTTCAGGGACTGAGTGTGGTTGGCAGAGTGCAGGTAGTGACAGAAGGGTGCTTTGACAGCCACTGGGATGACCAGCAGTGCACAGGTCTAGGATGCATCCAGGGGCTCCAGTCTGAAGTTAAAAGGAGGGTGGTCGAGAGACAAATCTGTGGTACAGATCAGGGCCAGAGACAGTGCTGGAGAGCTGAGCTGCTGTGGGGCTTCTGGAGCACAG
>NW_005054418.1:1268989-1317282 GCF_000277835.1 Geospiza fortis | reverse complement strand
CATTCCTGGGCCATGGCTGGGGTGGCCACAGCACTGTAGGTGGTGGAAAGGGATGATGAAGTCTATGAATGACCCCAGGATCCTAACACTCTTATGGATAGACCCTGAGTTCTTGTTCCAAGGACAATGTGCTCCTCTGCAGCTATATCCCACGTTCAGTATGTGAGGCTCAGCTTCCATTACTGGAATCTGCATGTAAAATAAAGGACTAGGTTTACTGGTAGAAAGATAAGATAGGATCTGTTATCAGATAATGAAATCTAAAGCTATCTTAAAATTTGCATTTATAAGATTTCACACCAGGTGTTCCACAGTCTCCTTTGGGACAAAAAAGCTATTGAATCCTGGCAAAGGGTGCTACCATTGATTTTATTAAGATTAATCTAAAATTTATAACTTCTTTGTCTCATAACTTTCTTATAGAAAGTTAAAGGTATTATTAATATTTTTTTTTAATCCTTAACACATATTTTCAGCTGTCTTTCTTCAGATAATTGTAGGTATTCAGGCAGCTATCTATCTAATAGACTTTTTTGGTTTCAAATACATATATTTAAACTGCTTTCCCCTGTATGGGTTTATACATCTGACATTCTTGTATCCATTCCTAATGGATATATTTTTCTATACTGCACCCTTTCCATTTATTATTGTTTGCTTCTTTAGAAAAAAAAGTAATTCTATGCATTCTTGTCTGAGACATGTAAGAAAAGAATAGTGCATATGCTACAAATATAACTGAGGCTTTAGCTGAATTCTCTTGAATCTTTTTAAATTCTCTTCCTAAATAAATTTTCCACCAGGATAACCTACAAAATTGCAGAAGAACACTCTCAAATCAAAACAGACAAGGCAAATGGAAAAATGATTTTCAGTAACAATAGCTGGACATATGCTATATTATGAAATATGATGAAATGGTGTGCATTTTTAAAGAAAGCTGCATTACATTCCTTTATATTCTTCCACTGCACTTTATCACCATCACTTTTAAAGTAGGAATCACCCTCTGGTGGTTCTGATCCAAGTATCATGATTTGTTTGTGTTTGCTATAAGCTAGTCCTCAGCTATCAAACTAATGGGCCTAAGGTATATTTAAGTACCTAAATCATCATGCCCAAATGCAGATTTATTTCTTTAGGCACACTGTATGAGAATTGGTTTCATTAAAATACATTTATAAAATCCAGACTCAGGGATTATAATAGGTTTCTGTTTTACTAAAAATGGTATTTTTAAATTCTGTCTTTTAAGTGTGGATGTCTCACATACACTTTGTTATGCATAAATAGGATTTGAAAGTTGTGCATGATAATGCTCTTGAGAGGCCAGAATGTTTATGATTCGTGGCTATTGCAATTGGTTCATGTATAACAAAATTTTGCACTTACTTGATAGTTAAGAGTTGTAGCTTTTGCATTTAATGACAACTGAGACAGGTGTTTTTTCAGTCTGTTGTTCTATTCAAAAAAGTATTCACAAGTCAATGCTGAACAGTTGAGATATTTTCCTTTTCACTTTCTTTTGTTCTGAACATCATGGTTCTGAGTACACACAATTGCAAATATATTTTTTCCTGGGTTGTCAGTAGCTATAAAATAAAGAGCAGCCTAGAGAGCTGGCTTCTCCTGCTTTTACAGTTTAATGATGCCACATCAGATCTGTAAAATGCTCTCTGTTTTTCATAAGGCAGAGACAGATGCATAAATTAGGATCCCTTGCAGTCTGGACAGTCTTCTATTGCAGCCCAAGTCTCTGAATCTGACATAGCAAAGGAACGTGTGTGGAACCCTGGATTGCTACTAGGTGGTAGAGCATTTTGACTCACACTGTGCTAATCCTAAAATGAACAAACTCCAGCAATCTGAGACAAGAATAGAAAGCAAGTTGAATATTTTTACACAACAAATTTTTAAGGGGCTCTCTTTAGGACTTTGGTTTGATATGCTTGACCAAGTGGCACAAATGCTGCCCAGAGACATTCCCTTTTTTTTGTTTTCAGTCTCTCAAAGTTTCATTGTTTTGCACCTGTGTGGCATCTCACCCTTAAGGGGAAGGGAGCACACAAGATTTATAGATGCTCATGGTGGAAAGGAATGATAACAGTCATAGGGTCCACAAAAGCTTACAAAGTTTTATGAGTAAATTGCACACTTGACATGGAAATTGGTGTGTTTGTCCCTGATCTCTCCTTATGAGAAGGAGGCAGTGGATTTTGAACAGAACGGTAGGGTGAAAAGGAAGAGAGAGAGGGAGATGGATTAAAGAGGGAGGGAGAGAGAGAAAGAAAGGAAGAGTGAAGAAGAGATCAACAATCCTGGTTCCAGTATCAATCCAGCTGAGATGTTAAGGGTCTTGTGGGTGCCACCTGGGCTCTGTGAGGGTACCTTTTTATAGGTCAATTTTCGACTCCCTGGAGATATGTTTCTCGCTTTGTATGCAAATGAGTTATCATGCATAGTCTGTTCTTTTAGACCCTTATTAAAATGGGTCCGAAGGCTTTGTGGGTGTTTGGTGGTCTTGATCATCCCCTGTAGTCCATGCCCACTTCTTGACTTAATTTCTGTGTTTGCACTGTACTGTGTTACGCTTCTTTCCAGGAGCCAGAACAAGGTTGTCTGTCCCAGCAAAGTGCTGCCCTCTGTATTGCCCCCTTCTCCAGCTACATACTGCTCTTTCTCACAGCACATGTTTATCAATGATCCTTGGCTGGCTCTGCACCTATAGGTGTTTGAGGCATGCAAAATAGCCCCCTTACCTTCTAGGCTGCTACAGCCTCCTTTGCCTCCAAGAGCTTTCCTAGGAAGCAATCCTTCCCTTCCTCAGAGTACTTAGCTGCTCGACTGATTGCAAGGTATTTACAACAATTTGCTTGTTGACCAGCAAGGGAGTTCTGAGCATCCCACCACTCTCCACATTTATCAGTGTGGCAGTTAATTATTTAGTACCTACTTTTCAGCCACTTGCTGAAGCAACAGTAGCCTTGTGACTTTCATAGGTGCTAGAGTTATATTTTTACTAATAAGCAGTAGATAGGATAGAGTCAGGGAGAAAAGAAATAATGCATGTACTTTGCACTCTGCTGCTTTTTTTTTCTCCCAGGAAATAAATTTTTTTTTGTTTTTTTGTCCTTTGTTCCTCATGCTAAAAATGCATGTGTAAAGAAAGAAAGAAAGAGAGGCATTACATAGATTAAGGCATGTTACTCACTTTAGCAATTCTCCTTGTGTTTTGCAGCACAGGAGATTACTTTATCTTGGAAAATCAAAAGTTCAGGATAAACAGTGAGGAATACAATAGGAATACTGTAAAGACTTGACAGATTTTTTACTTTGATTAACTTTGAGAAATATCCCAGTCTTCAATAAATATGGCTTAAATGTGGAAATCATTATTATTGGTGAACAACAGTGAAGTTATGGCTTCAATGCATCTCTAGACATGCACAGAAAAGAAGGATCTATTGGTAGCTGCAGACCATGGTTGAGTGAGTTATATAAGTGGACCATATGACATCATCTTTGAAATCCTGTCTTTTCTGCCAAAGATTTACAATTAATTACACACCAAAAGACTTAGAATCATGTTGACTTTTAATGAAGAGTAAGTATTTATGCTCTAACACATTATAAAGACAAGAATCTGAGAGAAGGATACTGGCAAAGATAGAAACACAGCAGTCAACATTTTTGTACTTTTGCTTTAGGAAATAATTTTATCTTTTTAAAACTAAGTATTGTGCTCAGAAAATCCAAAATCTGCATAATTTTCACATCAACAAGATCTAATATTTAGTTCCCTTTGTCCTTGTGTGAACACAAATGATGATTTTAGGATTCATTATGAGGTTTTAAAAAGTCATTCAACTGTATTCTTCTATGTCTAAGTGATTACATTCTCTCCCACTATATCTACAGAAAAAAATTATTATAATTACAGGGATGTGTTGGCTTCTGTGTTAATAATCTAATTTGCTTATTCAGTCCTTTATCAGTTAAGATTAGAAACATTGTAATGGCAGAGTAATTTAAGTGGTTCCATTAGTCTCTTTTGAAGGAACCATTGATTTTTAATGCTCTTACTTCCTAAGCTCATTTTGCCAAGGTTTTATTTACCATTAGCTTAAAATCCTTGCATGTTAATGTATTTATTAGCCTCTGGAATCCTGTAAGAGTCTGTTTTAACAAAAGCAATGGGCAAAACAAACTGTTTGGCTTGGAATTTACATGCTCCATGCAAAGACTAATTCATGAACATTCATATTTCTAAAATTAAAGAGCCTCTGTGTTTCAGGAACACTGATGCAAAGAGACTGCAGAACACTACAGAAAAAGATGAATTTTGCTATATATTTTCCAACCCTTTCTTTGGCCTGGTCATCAACCAGAGCAGCTAAGAGATATTATTCTTTTTTTACCTCACTGCATTTTATAATAACAATTCATAGTCTGGCATGCATCCAGACAGAGGGTTCAAAGAGGATTGGTTAAGCAGTAAATTTAGCTCTTCTCCAATCATTACATTATTTCCAAGACTGTATAATCATCATGTAGGAGGGAAAGGTATGGAATTAGTAACTGCTTTAGACAGCTGCTTTCTTTGCCCAAATCCTGCCACATAGCAGACATTTGTTTCATTCTGCAAACCCACAGAGAAACTGCTTCATGTTCAACTGGCAATGGCTGGGGACAATTTGAGAACTGTGGAAGAAAATGCAGACTCCTTCCACAGGTCTCTCAGCCCTTGTGCTCTGGAAGTGGATAATATAAATGTGATATAGAAAAGAAGTAATTTTTGCCAAGCCCTGGACACAAGGGAAGAGATGACATAGCTCTGACTGGACAACCTGAAAGGTGGCAATGCTGACATAAATGCCTATCTGATAATTAGGGCTAACCTCATATCTATAATTTTATAAGTATTTGTCATCCTTTTGACCATAATAAATTAATTAAATCTCCTTCTTTGAAATTTTAATTTGAAAATACTCAAACAGTAAACAGTAATACATTTGTCTGGGGAGTAAGAGAATGGAAGACCTTTACTGCCTCAGCCTTTGCATGTTTTATGCTGTAGCTCTGGTTTAAAATGGACTGATGACCTTTAAAAGTGGAGATCAAAAGTTTGCTGTCATGGAGCATGACAAAAGTATGTAAACATGGCCTTTCTTGAGTCTGTATCTGGTATTATAAACTCTTTGCTGTTGGCTGGTCTCAATGGCTGCATTTCAGTGGAAGACATTGACAGAATTGGGCCTTGATCTTTATTTTAAACTTTGGGGGCCTGGGAAAGTAATTGTATTGTAGCCTTTTTAGATAAAGCTAACAGAATCTAGTTCTCAGCTGCAATCACATGTGTCTCATAAAAGTTATGAACTGGCATTGCTTACTTCACACTTCAGAATGAAAATCGAACGAATGGACATACTTTTTGCTAAATTCAGTGACTTGTGTTTTGGTAGATGTGAGTGCACACAGCAGATTAGTCTCTTGGGGATGTGTCTGAACCTCAGATTTGCATGTTTGTAAGACAATTCCTGTGGTGGTCAGCTTATCCAAGATGGGAATTCTTAGTATATGCATAAAGCTTTCAATACATTAAGTAATACAAGCAAAACAAGCAAAAATCCTAAGTGATCCAGAATCTTATCCTAATAGAGATGCTTTAAGTTAAATGAACCATCCCCTAAGAGTGATTGTTTCTCTTCATTGTGTGAAAAGAGAATGAAGATATTTAGACCTATATTTTTGATAGGTAGGATACATCCCACTCCAGGTATGCAGAAGGTGTGCTTCTGAATCTTGCTCTTGATCATGTAAAGTAACAGTCCAGATGCTGAAAGATATTTAAATTGCAATGAGTGCCAACTGGAGGCAGAAATTTGGAAGTAAGTACTATAGTCATGGTGTCCAAATGACATTTGTTGTATTTGATTAGACATTCCTCATCCTCACAGAGCAAGTGCGCAAAATGGAAAGAATTCATTTACTCAATGCATAGACATAACATGGCTAAACAGCTCAATACCTGGAACCAAGAATGGTGCATGTAGGGTCAGGTTGTAATATAGCTTTTTATGTATGAGAGAACTGTCAAAATCTAATTTTAATAGCCTAAAATGTGAGCACACTAAATTGGTTTAATTTAAAATGAAGTCTTGCTCCTTTAGTTTCAGTGATATCTTCTCTTTAAATGAATCCATGGACACAAGTATACCACTGGCTGACAGTTACAAGGTTCTGTTTACTGATCTGTGACACATGCCTGTTCCTCTTTAAATTAAATGTTCATTATTACCCTGTTGTTCTTTAAGTCATGCTCACAGATTACCCATCATTCACTGCCGCCTAATTGTTATTGCAGTCTCTGCATTGTTCCAAGAAGCCTTCTCCAAGAACAAAGAGCTTTAGAAAGGGTTAAGTTCTAAATGATGTAAAGGAAATCAGTGCCTGTTAGCCTTGGCCTCTTTTTCAGCAGCAAAATCCCAGTGTCTGACTCTACAGATGGCACTGACTGGCTTAACTGTCTCTTTAACTAATATGCATTAAATAGGTGTCTGGTTGCACCAAACTGATATTGACTCATTTCTTTCCCTTCAATGAAAGAATAACTGCTGAAATTCAGTCTTTCATGACAGTTCAGAAAGCATGTCAAATTTCAACTATTTTTGATTGACTCATTTATTGCTGTTTAAAAGGCTCATTCATAGTGTAGGTTGTCATGTTTCTGCTATTTTGTTATTATCAAGCTCTGAGGATTTATTTGACAGTTTTAAAATCCAGTGCCAAATTAAGGTGATTTATTTCAATATATATATGAGCTTCACAGTTTATGAGCTTGTGATTATTCTTTCCAACTCTTCAAAATAACTATTCCTTGAAAATTACTAAACTGCATAATATCCAATAAAACTTATATAGCAACAGAAAACATAATCATCTGGATTCATGGTGTCTTGCTGTTTGTGCCAAATTTGCTCACTGCAGGAAGTCACAAAGTCATGAGGTGAAAAACACTTTGAAATACTTTCAAACTCTTGGAAGTATTTCAGAAAGATTTGATTAAATAGAAAACATGGTATGATTTCTTGGTTTAATGACAGATTTTTGAGGCTTTTTTAAAATTAAACTTGCTTTAGTATTAGGCACACAATGCTCTGAGGTATTGTGAATGATCTTGTCAGAAAATGCTCAGGACTGTTAGATCAGCTGGTATCATTGCTGAAAACTCTGTATTATCCTTTCAGAAAGGTACACCAGCGTGCTCTGAACAAGCACAGATTGGAGAATAGTAACAGACTTCAGGCTGCACTGTATTCTTGCACCAAACCAATGATTATGTGGAGATAAAACAAGGTAATTTTTAAAAAAATTCTAATTAGCCTTTCTAAATCAGAAAAAAAAACATTTTTCTGGGAAGTGAAATTAATTTGATAACAGTATGAAAACCAAATGTTAGATTTTGAAAACATGTTCTACAATGTTCTTCTTACTTTTTAGCATTGCAGGCATTTCACTTACATTTTTCATTGTTCATTACTGAAAGGAAAGCAGATATTTGGCTTTCAGAAGCACAAAGTCATTCTATTGATGAACATCATCAGACATCAGAATTAATTAGGAAGCAAGCTGGAAATATTTTTAATTCTAGTTCTGTAATAAACACTGTAATAAAGAGGAATAAACAGATTAAAAAAAATTCAAACCATTCAAACCAGCAAACCAAAAAAATTCAAACCAAAATTTTATCTTTCATAGGAAAACACAAAGAATAGAAGTGTAGTATATGTTTCATTTCATTTTTAAAATATTGCTATTTGTAAGTAAATTAGACCAAATCCTTAATCTTCAGTATACATTTTAGTGTTGAAAAGCAGGCACTGCAGTTCCTATCTTAAGTTAAATAACTATGGCTAAAGGTATGCAACAAGGAGATTCTGCCAGCAGGTCTTTCATGTCTTGGCAGTTGCATATAAGTCAGTAACAGCAGAACAAGAGCACTTCATCTTCTCATTTCTGTAAACTCAGTCACAGAGGAGCAAATATGTCACAGGTCACTGCATGGTCTTGGCACTAGTCCAAAATACAGGTCAATAAGGCATAACCCCAATTTATCGACAACATGATCTCTGGCTAATATGTGACAAAGTCCATATGATGGCAAAAATTCAATATAATTCTAGAAGGGAGCTGTGGTGCTGCACCATGTAGTGATCAAGCTCTGCCATTTGTTGAAATGACTTTTCAGGGCAGTAGAACTCAGGCAGAACAAGAAACTTTCCACTATAGATACTTTGGTAGAGGAAATCAGCTATTTACTCAAGGCTATAGTAATATAAACAATATGGCTAGAAATATGGGAGATTTTTTCTGTGTCTGTGTGCATGAAAGCATTATACTCAATACCTCTTGAGTGAATTTATGACATTGTATTAGGCAAGAAATATATGATACTGTGTAACTTATCTGCCTTATTCCAATTTATCTACTGCAGTTTTTCCAGCCTGGATAAACATAATTGCCTGTTCCCAAAGAGGCTGTGGGCTAGCATGGTGCTACGCTGACATGTTGGAAATGATTAATGACTGTGAGGCAGGAGAAACTGGGCTAAAATGGATACAGAATCAGTCCAATTAGAAAAAAAGTAAATAAAAAAGTAAATAAAGTAAATAAAATTTGGTGCATCAATTTTTTCACCTTGTTATTATGGATGGCCATCAAAAATTCACACAAAATATTTGCACAACAATTGTTGGAGTTTTTATGTCCTTTTTTGTGCCTTACAAGGCAAATGAGGTCATTTATAAGGTCATATAATTTTCACAAAGAAGGTACATCCAGAAAGTCAGCTTTGCTCATCCTTGAGAATGTATATCAGTCATAGGATTGGAAGGGAACCATAAGGATGATCAGAGTCCAACTCCTGGCCCTGCACAGGACCATCCCAAGAGTCACACCGTGTACAGAGAGCATTGTCCAAACACCTTTTAAGCTCTGTCAGGCTGTGACCACTTCTCTGAGGAGCCTGTTCCAGTACTCAGCCATCCTCTGTGTGGAGAATCTTTTCCTAATATCCAACCTAAACCTCCCTTGACTCAGCTTCAGCCCACTCCCTCAGGTCCTGTCACTGGTCACAGATCAGTGCCTGCCCCTGAGGAAGTGCCTGCAATGTCTGCAACTGAGGAAGTTGCAGGTTGAAATGAGGTCTCCTCTCATTCTCCTCTTCTGCAGGTTGAACAGACCAAGAGACTTCAGCTGCTCCTCATACAGTTTCCCTTCCAGACCCCTCATTGTCATTTGAGCCAAGTTAAAAGGTGCAGAACTACACACGTTCTAATTTTCAAAACTGTTTTTTCTAGAAGACCTATTGTATTTGGGTTCCCCCAGATGAAGGAAGGAATGATGCATCTGTCTCCATGTTCTCAGAAGGCTAATTTATTATTTTATGATACTATATTATATTAAAGGGTACTAAACTATACTATACTAAAGAATACAGAAGGGGTACTTACAGAAGGCTAAAAAGATAATAATGAAAACTTGTGACTCTCCAGAGTCTCGACACAGCTTGGCACTGATTGGCCATTGAGTCAAAACACTCACACCAGAAATCCAATGAAACAGTCTCCTGTGGTAAACAATCTCCAAAGGCATTCCACATGAGCAAAACAGAGGAGAAGAAAATGAGATAATTATTGTTTTCATTTTTCTCTGAGGCTTCTCAGCTTTCTAGGAGAAAAATCCTGGGCGAAGGGATTTTTCAGAAAATGTGAATGTGACAGAAGACCTGGGTTTCCCAGGTACAAAGATGCACTCTGTTGTACTTGACAATATTAAGTTAGGCTGCAGTTTACAGTTCAGCTGTAGATGTGAGGTGGAATGACTATTTCTTCTGCTACTTTATTTACTTCTATAAGTACATACATTTTAGAAAGCCAAATATATTTTCACAAAAATTTTGCAAAAATCAAAGTAATTTTTAAAATTGTGATTAATACCATAATAGGTATAGTAGGTGATAAGCTAGTGATTGCAATGCAAAAATTTCCTTTCTTAGGCTCATATAATGAATAGGAAGCAAGGAGCTTTGTTCAGCCTTGCTTCAGATTAAAGTTTCTGTCATTCATGAACAAATGGCATTTAAAAACATTTGGCACATAAATCACATTGCACTTACGTTATTTGTTTCTCAGGGCATTAGTACTTTGTTCTCAATGTCCTGGATCAAAAGCCTTCCTAAGGCTGTGTGAAGTCTCTTATAGGTCTTCAGAAAATTGTAAATATCCTATGTTAAGGGCAGCAAGAACTTTTGCTACTTTGTCTTCTGTCATCAAAGCTGCAAATTTCTTTGTGCTTTACATGAAGGCGAGCCTTAGTTATATGGAAGTTATAATTGTTATAGACATGTTTTACAGTGCTTCTAGCCATCATCTGATACTTAACTCACAATATCTGTCCTTGTAAATTGTAATTAAATGCCTTCCCAGCTTCTAAATTTAAACAGTCATCTATCATGTCTGAGCAGTTGTCTCTCTGTGCATGAAACCCCCCTCCCTCCCTCCATGTTAACATGCAGCATGTACCAGCAGTGAATTTAATGCAATGCTCACCTTCACAGGAATTGGCAATGCTGGAAAACTGGAGTTATTCTGGCAGCATAATATTCTCTGTGAGGAAAAGCTGGGTCACTGCCTCCCTTCTCTCCCCTGCATACTCCCTAGAATTTTTATGTTCTTACCAATTATCTTGAACATTCTTGATGCTTTGAACAGTTAATACAAGGCACAATTTTGGAAAGTAGATGTTGGCCAAGATAAGGCAGTCATGATATGTAGGACCTGTAGTTGCCTGAATATATCAGTATAAAAGGCAATTAAAACATAAATCATGAAATGCACTCATTGTTAAAAGTTTAATTCTCCATAAAATGTATTTATCAGCATTTTTTATAGTGAGTACGTCACAAATTGGGCATAGAGATAGCAAAAATGAACTTGACAAGGTGAGGATTTAAAAAAAAATGTGAAGAAGGTAATAAGCAGAAAGGTTGAGAGTGAAAAAATATTAATTTAAATCACAGAATCATAGAATATCCTGAGCTGGAAAGGACCCATCTGGGTAATTGAAGTCCAAATCCTGGCCCTGCAAATGACCACCTCAAGGATCACTCCATGTGTCTGAGAGCATTTTTCAAAGGTTTCTTAAACGCTGGCAGAATTAGTGTCATGACCACCTCCTTGGGAAGCCTGCTTCAGTGTGTGCCCAGCCAACCTCTGGGTGAAGAACCTTTTTCTTATATCCAACCTAAATCTCCCCTGACACAGCTTCATGCCAATTTGGAAAATAAAGAGTCTGAAGGATGCTATTTTTACCACTGTATTCACAGCAATAAAAATAAACAGATGTCATGAAAAAAGGTAACAAATATTACTCTTGAGTTTAAATTCTTAAACATGTGACAGCAGTAACCCACTAACTGCCTTCAGTCATGCCTCAGATATAAGAATTTCAATTAATATCATCTTTCTCCAGAAAACATTCAATGATTTCAGTGGAATTGACTCCAAACTGTAGTTTGCTCTCTTGCATGTTGCTTAATGATTTATTCTGATAGGTGATAATGAGAAGGGGCATCTAAATGAGTTCTATTTCCACCCACTTTCCCAAATGCTTGTATAACCATGATTGGGTGTGGTTTACTTTTCGGTGAGCCTAATTAATTCAATTTTAAACAGTCGGTATACATATCATGCAATTTTTAGAGCAAGATAATGTTGCAACCTGAACTCTTCAATATCAAATATACTTTCAGTGTTAGGATTGACTAATGTTTGCACAGATGCTTTGCTACCATGCCCAGGCTTGGCAGTCCTCCAGTCATCGCTTGCTTGTATCGTGCATCAGTCAATGGCAGATTTCTGTGTGACTTCTTTATTTTTCAGGTTTATATGGAATGTGTACAAGTTTCACATTTCAATAGTATATGACAGCCAGATTTGGAGCATATGTTTGCATGTTCCTTTCATCAATGGCATTGATCCACACCCTTACTCTGTTAAAATATACTAATGTTTCTTGTGTCTCTGCCAAACCTTCTAGGGAAGGGCTTTTTAGTCCACTGTATTTCTTTGCTCATCAGAGTAAAAAAATGTTTATTGTCAATGGAATGAGGATCATATCAATTAAAAAAAAAAGAGAGATATTGGGAAGATCTAGCAATGGGAAAAAAATCTAGCATGATATACAAACTTCTGTTTATGTTGTCTGCTGCCCCTGTTAAGGAAAACTGACATTAGTTTCTTTCTTTGGGTGAAGTCTTCTGTTGTGGATAAAAAGATCTTTTTTTCTTTTTGTTGTGGAGAGCAAAGAGAGAACAAACATCTTAACCCTTCCTAGGGCTCTCCTAAAAGTAAGAGAAAACAGCTGTAGGAGGCCTATGTTTGTACTGGCGTATGGTGGTCTGTGCAGTGACTGTACATGCTCTGAGGGAAAGATTCAATGCAGGCAAAGCAGGACCCTGGCTGAAGGGGACAGAGAGGTTCTGGGAGGGAGCAATGGCCAAACAACATTCCCAACTTATTGGTTTGAGATGCAGATGAGTAGTTTGGTGAGGCAAAATGTTTTAGCTGTATGAACACATGACATGCTGGGATAGCTGACATTGACAGCAGTTGCTGATTTGTTTTATTTGCTGATAGAGGCACAGCAATATAGTTCATTCTCCTACTCCAAGACAAGTTTTGACAAGGAAGGTGTTGTATTACTGATGCACACTCTCTGGCAAAAGTCTGAAGCAACTCAGAAGATGGCGATATGGGCATCAGGTATCTTTTTGTGAAATATTATGATGAATTTTAAAGACATTCAGAAATATTATTCAGAAAATTTTTGAAGTACTATAAGATGGTTGTGTGCCATTGTTTTATGCAGAAGCAGGAGCAGGCTCAAGATTTTTTCCTTCAAGTTGTATACTTGAAACATGAACAGGACCAAAGGGATTATTTCCAAAACACATTAGCTTTCAGAATTTTATGTTGTCTACCTGGAGTGAGATTTAACTTCTTCCAAAACATTTATTTATCTTTATAATTTTATATTCTGTCCCCTTTTTACTATTGTTTGAAACCTTCTCTCTTACCATATGTAAGTAGCAACTTACTAGTAACACTAGTAACATAATTAAATTTGTTACTGTAAAAAGAAAACGCAATCCAAATAAATTTTCTTCAGCATATAGTTGATGCTATGGATGAAATTATAGCAAATTACAGATTTTCTGAGACGCATTTCCCAGATGTTTTTACAATATCCTACCATAACATTTAATCACAGCATTGTATCAGGAATTTTTGCTTTTACAAGGAGTAGTATTGCAGCTCTCTTGGGGGAGCATTTCACAACTTATAGTTGCAAATAGATGAAAAGATACCAAGGCATAGATGAAGATTAACAGGAATACTAAGATACAGAGGAGCAACTGGTAGAGAATGTTTTAAACCCCTATGGTTCTGAGCATAGAGGTGAGAAAACTGAGAAAAATCTATTAATTTTACTTTTAAGGATTGCACAGGATTTAAAATGGTCCCTAGGCACACCTAGTTCTCAGTTTTGGTTACAATTTTTTTTCTACATTTTTTTTAACTTGAGTTTAAATATTCAGCTGTAGTTTCTTTACTCTGAGCTGATGCAGCCTCAGCTCCAGTACTTTGTGCAGTTTTGGGCACAACAATATAAGATACCGAATTACTAGAAAGAATCCAAAGGAGAGAAATGAAGAATATGAAAGGCCTTAAGTGAAAACCATGCTAGGAGGGATTGAGGTCACTTGACTTGCTCATCCTGGAGAACAGAAAATGGAAGAAACACCTCATAGAAGACTACAGGTCTTCACATGGTGAAGAGGAGGAGTAGGCACTGATTTCTTCTCTCTCTCTCTTGTGACCATCAGTGGGACTCCAAGAAATGGCATGAAACTGTGCCAGAGGAGGCTTAGGTTAGAAAAGGTTTAGGAAAGGTTTTTCACCCATAGGGTGGCTGGACACTGGAATAGGCTCTCCAGGGAAGTGGTCACAGCACAAAGCCTGCCCGAGTACAAGAAACATTTGGACAATGCTCTCAGGCATGTTCTGTGACTCTTGGTGTGTCCTGTGTAGGGTCAGGAGTTGAACTCAATGACTCAATGATCCTGTTGGGTTGGGTCCCTTCCAACAGAGGATTGATTCTATGATACTGTGATTCTACGATTTCTGGTCTGAACCGGGTTGCTTTTTTTTTTTTTTTTTTTTTTTGGCAACTTGTATCAGTGACCTCTTCTAGCACAAGAAGTTTCTGCAGAGATGCACATATGACTTCTTACCTGGTCTCCACAACCCCACCACAGCTTGCAAAAGTATCATGTCAGTCAAGTTTCTTTGTTAGCTTGGGAGTTCCTACAGTGTATCAGTTTGACTGGCAGGGAGTGACTCCTGTCAACCAACCAAACATTTCTCATGAACCAGCCAAGTGTATACTTCCAAGCATTTCCTAAAAGCAGTGCACAGAGCTTCTACGCATTTTTCAAACAATTTCAAATAGTACATAAAAGGCTTACGGCAGCATTTTTCCAAAATATAAGTAAGGTGTAAAATATCTTACTTTTTCTACACTTCCCATACTAATGCTGGGAAGGCAGAAGAGCTGAATATGTTATACCAAAACTTAGGGTGATATTTACCATTTTGGATGCAAAATAAAATGTGTAGGGCAAAATGACTTCTTTTTACTTTTTCATCACCACAGATCTGAAATTGTAACTGGTCTTGTACTCAAAGATAAGTGTTACTCAAGGTGTGTTTTCCAACCACTATGACTAGGTAGCCAGGGGAAGCAAAAACAGTTGGGTTTTTTCCTCCTAGGAATTTCAAAGGACATGAGTAAGGTACCTCTGGAATGGAGTTTCTGTGGCTTAGAAGAGTAAGAATAAAGAGCTGATTCAGCAGAGCTCAAGGCATTATAAAAGTGCCAAGGACAAATGACATGTGTTGAAGATTGCTTTACATGAAAACAGTTGTAGCTGTCTCCTTTCTGTCTACCAGTGAAAGTTAAGTCAGGCAGCCTATCACTCTGGGTTAATACTACATATTGTATCTCATATTCACCTCAAATCAGACAGTGTGAAAATTACTTCACAACCAAGAGATACATTTTTCTAAGGTGCATCACACCACAAGTTACTATAAAGTGTCCATATAGAAAGCCTGAAATACACATAGCAGTGATTTATGTGCCATGTAGTTATAACAAAACTAGTAATAGGTGTGAAAAAGAAAATACAGAAAGGAAACATTCTTCCATTCTGCCTAGGAAACTCCATGCCTGGATGCAAGTTGGATTTCCAGCCATGTATTTACGCCTTCTCACAGTGTGTATGGTTATGACAGTGATGAATTTATTTCCATTCTCAGTTTTTTGTATTTAAACTACCATCTAAAAATACCTGAGGAGATTTAAATGTTTATCTATTGGTGCTTTATTTTTTTCAGTAATAGATAGCATATTCAAAAAAAGAAAAAAGAAAAAAGAAAAAAACCCCAAAACAAAAAAACCCCACTTGCTTAGAAAGTAGTCAATAAGTATTTAACATAACTATCTCTGAAATATCATCATTTTCATAAGAAACTTGGATAGTATTCTGGAGAGACTCATGAAGATTTGATGATATATTTTTTCCTCAAGCATAAGTATGTTCATGAAATGTCATAGCAATGCTCAGAGGATATTTCCTGAAACACACATGAGAAATCTCTCTGAAATTGTCATGTAATATTTATGATATTTTCATGAAATATTCAACAATGTATAAAGAAAAAAGCACATTGAGCTACAACTACAGTGAAATACCACATGAAATAAAATAACCATTCATGGAAAGTTCCAGAAGATTCATTCATGAGCTCAGAGTAGCTAAGATTGGAAGGGACCTCTCGAGGTGATCTACATCAACACTTCTGCTCAAGCAGTTGGCCAGAACCAAGCTCATATGATTTTGGAATGTTACCAAGGTTGGAAAGTCAACAACCTTCCCAAGCAAGCTGTGCCAGAGGTGATCACCCTCACAGTAAAAAAGTGTTTCTTGATGTTCAGAGGAAACTTCATGTGACCATTGCCTCTGGTTCTGTCACAGGAGACTGCTGAGAAGAGTCTGTTCCATCCTCCTCACACTCTCCTTGTGGTTATCTATGTGAGCTGAGATCTTCCCAATGAGCTTTCCCTCCTCCAGGCTAAACATTCCCATCTCTGTCTTTCCTCATAGGAGAAATGCTCCAAACCCTTGATCTTTTATTGTTGTCCTACATTGGACTGTCTCCAGGATGTCCATGTGCTTTTTGTACTGGGAAGCCCGTAAGAGGACACACTATTTCAGGTGTGTCCTCAGCAGTGCTGAATAAAGTGGAAGAATCCCCTCCCTCCACCTGCTGTCAGTACCCTGCATAAGGCAGCCCAAGACAGCCTGTGCTGCAAGGGCTCATTTCTGGCTATGTCCAAATTACTGTCCACCAGTAACTCCAGGTTATCCTACCTCATCTTCCTGGTTCATCCTTCCTAAGGATCTCATATCCTTCCATTAAAGCACTCTGGTCATGCAAGCCATCACAGATCTTAAAGATAAATATTTGTCAAAGTTTGTTGACAAATATTTGTGACATTACTTACAAATACCTAGCAAATTGTTAATGAGTATCTCATGGAATTTGTATGAAATATATTATTAAATGTAATGCAAGGAAAAGTCATAGTCAGTGAATAAAGTGTAAGTTTAAAATTATTCAAATAACCCCAGTACTCAGAATAGGAACACCGGGCACCTCTGAGTCAGTGCCTTTGGCATCTGTTTGGAAGAAAAGTTTTTTTTACTCCTTCAACTTAAGAACCTCCCCTACTCTGCATCCCAGCAGAGTTTGTAGGGGAGCTCTCTTTTTGCCTGGGGTATTTTGGACTATGTGGTATACAGTCATGGCACAAAACAAATAACATTCAGCAAGAGGCAGTGGCAGCTTTCCCTTAGTCTCCCAAATGCACCCTTTACAGTCATGTGGTGTCATTCAAGGCGGGAGATAAATAGTTTCTGTAATCCAAGAGGAAATCCATGAAGTTTAACTAGAATTAGCACTTCAGAGAGCAATTCATCCCACTTGATATCTATTTTAGTCTGGGATATTATTCCTTATATAGGGAGGATAGGTGATAAGTGGTCTACAGAGCTAAAGACAGAGTAAATGAATCATAACCAATGACTAACTAATGTCTAATTAAAGACTTTACAGGTCAAGTAAAAAGATGTGGATTATCCAAAATTACAAGGGTATTGCAACAGCACTAACATCCATAATGTCTGCAAACACATATACTTTTAAAATTAAATAGAAGTGGTGTCAATTGACATCTTGAATTCTTTCACAATAAAGTTTTAATAACAATGGTGACATTTCCAATGCAGACAACCAAATTTTGAATGAAGAAGGGCAACAGAAATAAGAACATGAGTTCTGGCTCTTGTCCTGTTCAATGTGGGACTTAAAAATCACAGCCTCTGAGAATTTTTAAACTTTAAAATCTATACAGACAATCAGAACTGCAGAAGGCATTAGGTCCTGCTGAGAAGTTTTCGCCGTTTATATCTGAAGTTTACAGTGATGTTCATAGAGTGATGGCCACAGTTTTATAAATATAAAGAGCAGATTTTATGCTGACTTGCAGTTCTGAAATGGCATCTGCACAGAGCTCCAGAAAAACGATTTTTTTCCCTTGATATTCTTATACATTGCCACAGATCAATCTTTTCCTCCTATAAATGAGCCCATAAAAAGTTTTGAACTGAGGCAATAGTTCTGTGTTCAAATGATTAGAAAAAGGGTTGATATCACATCAGTGCTTTTTGGGATGGAATATTTTATTCAGCACTAGGAGTGCTAAAGCTTTATTTACTTCTGTGGTTGAATCACAGCCTTATGCATAGATGCAACTTCCCAAGCTGTTGATCTACATGTCACTTCACATTTTCTTTTGTGCTGCTACCAGGCAACTCCTTGTCCAAACTGACATACACTAACTGACATTAAGAGAGGAAATATTTTGTCACTAGTCTCAATTTCCATACTGGAAGATACAAATGAGGATCTGTATCAGAAAGTACAGAAAAGGCTGTACAGTACAGCAGAAAGCAAAGAATTGTGAGAACTTGAAAACTTAAGCATTCAACTTGCTGCTGGAGGACTGTGGTCCATTAAATACACATAGTGAAAGGTAGAATTCCTCTGAGAAATATGGACATTGCCAGTGCAAATGTCAGTTTCAAAATAGTTTAGTTTTGTTCCTTTCACAGGAAACCACTCAGGATCACTGATTCATCTCATTCTAACTTAGACATGATTAAAAGTATCATAAGGATTGTGTCCTAAAAGAGCCCATTCCATTTCACTGATCAGGGAGAAAAGAGTAAGGTGTCTGCCTTAGATGCAGACATCCAGATAACTGATATCTGAACCTCAGTATAATGCCCCCAAAACACCTGTATAGAATATTATGGAGAGGCCTGTACAGTGCTAAACCTGCACTGAGCAATCTAGCTGTAGCCATGACTGTGGAACACTTATTCCATTATTACTAGAACACCCCAATTCAGCACAAAATATTCTCCATGTGCTGACAAATTGTAAAATGAATCAAAAGAATAGGGCTTAGTAAGATTTTCAGCTCATACAGTGAATTTCCTGCACAGATTTTTATCTACTTTAAGAATAACATTTGTCCTTGTAACTCTTGTGAGAGATGGAGAAAAACTATTCCTACTTGCAAAAATGGAGATTAAGGACAGAGCTAGAATTCAGAACTCTAAAGTTTTGTCTTGAATGACTAGACTGCAGTTGTACTTCTGATATTTGGGAAAATGCACTAGGAAAAAAAACTGGAGAGGATACAGTTCTATATATGCACGAAACATGGAGCACCAGTTCTCCTCAGTGGTACAGAACATTTTAAATCTTAGGGACAGGGCTATAACAAAACAATACAAACAAATCGGCTGTTAAGATAGTAGCATTCATAAATTTATTCTGTGGAGCTATTAAACAGAGGCAGACTGACAATCAAGGTCTTGATTCAGCTTTATGTCTATGAAAGGTTGGCTTAATGCTGTAATAAAAGGGTCTTAAGTTGCTTTGTAACAGTTGATAGCTCCTATCACAAGAATATGGCACAGCTGGGAATAGAGCATGCAGTGTTAGCCAGAGAGGTCTTCCCTCTTGTGATGATCCTTTTATGATAAAAGCATTGGACTGGAAAGTCGAAGATTTACTTCTTGTTTTTACACAAACTTCTGTTATGACCTCTGGAGGCCACTTATTCTGTCTGCACCTCATCCCTTTTTTTCTGAAATTCTGCTCCACAATGTATAGTTTCGTATACTGCCTCTCACTGCCAGGTTAAACAATGTGACTAATCTTAGTCTTATGTTTATTCTTGCCTATCCTGATAAGGAAGAAATATGTGTAACACAGTATTTCAACCTGTAGATGCAAACCTGATCTTGGGGTCATTATTTAGAAGAGCTCCAATTATCCTAAGATATAATTAGGGCCAGAAACAAATCCATGATCATAAGGTTGGGGGCATCATCTGGGTTATGTTTACAGTTCTGAGCAATGCAGCATATTTTTCTTGTAGACAATTAGAAGGTGTCATTCCCTAACTCTGACTTCTTTGTATTGCCCTTGCCCAGAAATTTAATACATAGGAAATGAGCACAAAGCCAGGGAATTACTTTGGAAGAGGATAAATAAAGAGTCTATCTACTGCTCAAATTCATCCGCTGGCCTTTTTTCATTAAGACAGAACTCAAATATTTGTGCTCATGGTTATGGAGTGCTTTCATGATAAAGAACATGTGATGGAGATAGAATCACTGTAGGAAGCCATGTCAAAAGATCCTGCATTTTCTATGTAATATTAACCAAACATGGATATCTAGAAAAGAGTATAGGAATGGAAAAAAATTTGGTTGAACTTTCTCAGCATAGCCTTACAGTCTTTGGAAACTTGCAGCAGAAGTAATTTCTGAAAAAGAAAAGGCGATGTGTTTGAAGATAATAACTACTAATGACAATTTCTCCCCTGAACTTGCACAGTCCCCTCTTGAACTTAAAAATTCATGTAGCATTTACAATGTCTTGCGGCCAGAAGTTCCACTGATTACCTACACCATGTGAAGAGATACACATTTTCTTCTTTTGAAGGTCACACATAGTTTTTTTGGTAGCCTGTGGTGCTTTCATTCAAAGAATAATGAATAGTCAATCCCTAGTTAGCTGTTTGCCCCACTCATGACTTTATTTACTCCTATTATAACCCCATCATTTCTTCCCTACAGTTTTTTACATGCTGAAATTCCCAGTGTGTGTACACAAAGCATTTGGAAGCACTGATCTTGTTTATTAATGCTATGAGGATGCACTGGTTACTTGAGGCCAGATCTGATAGACTGAAGCACCTATGTCTGTTGAGAATAGCAAAGCACTGAGAGTGTCATTCTCTCAAAAATGTCCTTGGCAGTGTCTGTCTTACCAGCAATAAATAAATGAGTCCAGATAATTTTCCATCAAGATAGGTCAAAGCTTTATATCATGTAACAGAAGAGGTACTGCCAGCCTGAGTATAGATTGCAGAAATATAGCTGAGCTGGTTGGGTTCAGCTTGAGGCACAGCTGAATCTTATCCAACTGCTCCATTCTAGGGGCAACTCCCTCCCAGCACTCTAATATTGCAATCATAATAATCAGATGTAGTGAAGATTAAGTTTCACTGTGTGTCTTCTACATATAATTGGCACTTTACTTTGTATCAGTGGTTGAAATTGGACTGTGATGCACTTACATTTCACAAAATGTTTGTTCATCCAGATCAGGAAAACAACTAGAGAGCACTGTGACTTTCTGACTACCCATGCACAAGTTTTCATCCAATAGAAACCATAACATAGTAAGGGATATAGCTAGAATGCAAATTTGCAATGAAGGGAATCCTGCAGTGTAGGGGCAACCACAATTACCTGTCTGTAGGCTGAAAAGGAGTGGGAAGACATTTCTATATCTAAATTTAAGAATTAATAAAACAGTTGAACAGAGGTTATATTTCTAAAATATGTTCATGTTGTCTAGCAATTGTATAATGGGGACAGTTCGTACTGAATCAATGATGTATTTTTAGATTTTCACTTAGAATTCAAACCTCAAGAGTAGAGACCACAATCCATTGTCTCCTGAGATCATACAGTTCCTCTACATTGAAGGGGCCACAATACTTATATGTTTGATAAGAAATCCAGAGGACCTAAAAGAACCTGGAAATCACATTTCTACCCAGTACAAGAGAATATCTATCAGACTGGTGAGGAAATACATTTGCAGCTTTCTTCATGCAGCATGTTGCTTAACGTGGATACCTGTTCAGCCACGAGTGCTTATAAATTTGAGGTTTTTCATTTTAAGACAGCAAATATCTCATGGCAAGTAGTGCAGCTTGTCTTTTCAGCTGTTTTCTTAGTCAGTTTTGTAAAACCAATTTATTTTTTTCCACATATGTAATAGTTAATCAATGTATGTGAGTAAGTCTGTGTCCCAACAGGCAATACGGTTCAAAAGCATCTCAGGGAATTGCTCAATTCCTGAAATTCCAATTGAGATTGCCCCAGGTTTTTGCATTCTCTGCCCTTCAGTACTATCCCAGAATGCTTTGAACCTTCATTACCTGTCCTACTGATAATGTGCTATTTATACAGCACAGTCACATTTTTCTTGAGTTTCAGAAAAAAGTCCAGTTGGCTACAGCACAGTCCTCAAACTGCTTAAAACACTTGAACTGAGAATAACACTCAGTCTCTCCCTCATCCAGTTTTGTCCCGTGGCAACCAAAGTGCAGTATGGGGCCAAGAGACCCAAAGCTGAAACCTATACAAAGTTTTTAAAAAGAGATCTCTCTGAGTATTTGGGAGTCAGTCTTGGATAGCTGAGAACTTTAATGAGGGTTGCTCTTACCCAGGGATTTAGGAAAATGTGTAATGCAGTATAATACTGGCAAGAACTGTTACTTCATCAATACCTTTTATAGTTTTTATATGTGGATTTGATGAAGAAACTTCTGTGTAATTCATAGGAATAAACTGCAAATGGCCTGAGAATGACTGGAAAAAGACATGAGACTTTCTATAATTATAAAGTCTCTGTGGTAGCTTTTGCCTTCACAGAAAAGTAATTAAAAGTTCTTAAAGAATGAAAGTAACTTGAGAAAAACTGTGTACATCTCAGGCTGCAATTTCAGAATCTTGAGAGGGTGCTATTAAAGTCTCTAACATGAGAAATTCAGTAATAGCTGTAGACTGTGGTATAAGTTTCATTCTCAGACATTAAAAAATGGTTCCCAATGAATTTAAAATGGTTTTATCTTGGTGCAGTCTGCACTGTATTTTTCAAACTTTCCATTGTAATCTGCAGCATTGTCAATTTCCGTAAGTAATGTTATGACGGTGATAGTGGGGTTTATATACTAACATTAAATCAAACATTAAAAAATAATGGAGCAGTGTATTGTGGCTGTAGTGTTTGCAATAATGACTGCACAAGAAAGAACAGAATGAGCCTGCCTTTTAAACAGTCATTAGTTGTTTTTTTTTTCCTTTAAACATGTGCAAAATTCTCTTTCCAAAACTCTATTGGGTAACATATTTGACGTGTTCACAAGTTTTTTGAGACAGAAAATTCAACACAATAGTGCAATTTTCTTTTCTTCAGGAGGTGTAGTGCATTAGTTGGCTCTCTTCAGAAGAAAATAAATTAAAGGTTGTATCTTTTATTGTTTCAATAAACTCACACATCATATACAGTGTGTCAAGAATAAAAAAATAAAAGGGGAATATTCCCAAAAGATATTAAATAATCAAAAGTAACTCACAGTATGCTGGTCAGTATGCCTGAACCTGGATCTTTTTTTTTTTTGAGGTACAACAGTATTTGATTTACCAAAGAGATTATATACAGATTTTAATTCCTGTTTATATTTTCATCTTGCTTAAAAAAGAAATCCAGATGATGCTGTCTGTAGAGCACAATCATTAAATTCTGTTTTTCACCTTAAAATCCATTGAAGTACCAGAGTTACGTCCTGAGGACGGTGTCCCAAACTTTAGACAGCCTCAGTTGGGAAGGGTTTTAAATGACTGCGTAAAGTGTTTCCTGAAAAGTGATTATTTCCTCAGTTGAGACAAAGCTATTTTGCAATCACTTTCTAGACCATCCTTGCAATATTTTGATGCAGTGAGTAAGTGAAAATATTATCAGAATGTTATAGTTAATGAAACTGTGGCAGACATAGCATGAGTCAAAGCCAGATTTTCAAATTCCACAATTTCTATTAAGTGCTTAACATAAATTATTAGCTTTTCAAAACATCTGTTTTTTATGATCACTTGTTCATACAGTTAGAGTAAATGGCAACACTGAAGAAGTGGTCCCAAATCACCAGACTCTGGTGCTGAAAGGAAGTTGATTTATAGCATATTCAGTGAGGAGCACTGCTTGCAAAAGACAGTTTAGAGGAAACTAAGGCCTTTTTCTCCTGGATAGTGTAGGAAGTGTAAGTGACCCATTCCAAATAAGCAGTGTGCATGAGATTGCCCCAGGTTTTTGCATTCTCTGCCCTTCAGTACTATCCCAGAATGCTTTGAACCTTCATTACCTGTCCTACTGATAATGTGCTATTTATGCGGCACAGTCACATTTTCATGAGTTTCATAAAAAAAGTCCAGTTGGCTACAGCACAGTCCTCAAACTGCTTAAAACACTTGAACTGAGAATAACACTCAGTCTCTCCCTCATCCAGTTTTGTCCTGTGGCAACCAAAGTGCAGTATGGGGCCAGGAGACCCAAAGCTGAAACCTGTGAGGTCTTGATGCAGCCAATCTGATGTAGATGGGGCACTTATGAGGAGAGTGGACACAAGCCTTTGTTACCTCTCTTGACCAGGGACCCCACATGGGACATATTCAGCAGCATATCTGCATCTTTAGTAAATATTTGTGCTGAAGGTGATACACTTTCTTTCTGGTCCAGGACAAAACCAGAATGTATTGTGTTTAAGTATGCTGAATTTCTTGTGGAATTAAAGAAATTTATTTTGGCATTTCAAGGACTTTGATGCTTGATCTGATTAACTATTTTGGCAATAATAATCTTTTTCTTTGTTATCCATTTATCTGGATATATTTTTAGGGGGAACTTAGTGTATTGGGAAGTTGTTCACATAAGAACACAAGTCTGTCAGATGCAACTGTCTCTGCTTTCAGTGCAGGAGCAGAAGATTCTTCCTTATCTCTAAAAGTCACCAGAACATTGACTTCCTATGTTCAGCAGCCAATCCTAACATGGCTTTTGTGTGCACTTCTGTTCCTTGATAGCAAACTAATAAGTTACTGCAAATTACTGAAAACTAAATTAGAATTAATGAAGGAAGAAAACTCATTAAGGATAACATGTTAATGAACCCGTATCTTCTGTAGTAATAAAATCATTAAACATTTTATCTCATATTAATAGTGCTTAACATTTTGAATAAATATAAGCTAGCAAGTTCTTGAATAATTTGGGAGAGGTAGTAAAATAAATATTATATGCTTCTGAAGTATTTTTTTAAATAAAATGAAAAACTTTTATGCAGGCGATTGTAACCACTCAACAGTGGGATCTCTACTCAATTTTAACAAAGGTTCAGTATTCTTTAATTTTTTCCCCAGTTTATTATTTCTATGCAATAAGCACATTCCCATTTTCTTTGCATGAATCCATTGTCAATTAGGTGCATATCTTGTCACTCATACAGAAAATGTTATTACTTTTCACAGGAAATTTGACATACTTCAGACTGATTATTTTTTGGGAGAAAAAGAAGTCTTTTCTTGCACCAAGTAAATGATGTGAAGTGTCTACTGCATTGCATGAACTGAATATCAAGTATCCTATTTATACAGTGTTATTTGTATAGTAACAGCTGATTATGGAAAATATAGTCTGAAGGCTTTTCCCTAGAACACTTATTGCTATCACACTTATTTATTAACTTTGCTGGTTTAGATGAAGATCATGTACAAGAATTCATTGTAAACAATGAAGTATTTCAGTTTATGTGTACTAAAATGAAATTTTTAGCCTTTCTTCTTTCATCACTATTAGTTCATAATCTGTCTAATTTAGTATAAATTTATGGGAAAAAAACCACGGAGATTTTAAAGACCATTCCATTGCCTCCTCTAACAGGGCTAATAGTAATTTTCCTGTAACACATATTCACTAGTGGTCAGATTTCCCCACCATATATTCCATGAAAGAAGTGAAATAAATAGAGTCCAAGATCTGACTCATTCATAAAGTTGTGTAATAAAACTCTGTGAAAGACAGAATATAATATTCTAAAAGACAGAATCTGAGGTTTAGAATTTTCAGAGAAATATGTCCATCAATGAAAGTCCCATTTCAGCCAAAAGGAAGAGACTGTTTCAACCCAAAGGTGACATCTGTAATGGGTTAAACCTTAGTTCAATGTTTATTTAGATTGAATATAAATCCTTTTCATTTTAGGAATTATATCATGTTGCCACTTACACACATTTCTTATTTGTTAATGTGCAATAGCTTTCCTTTCAGTATATGAATTAGACATATTTCTTATTTGTTGATGTGAAATAGCTTTCCTTTCAACATATGAGTAAGTATACAGTTCCAAAATTTGTTTTAATACATTCAGGGTTACAGAGCCAGTCTTCAAGCCAATTTCTTCACTACTTGCCATGATACAAACATCTAGAGAGAAAAAAATTGAAAAAAAAATCAGCATTTAGTGCTAAATGCTAAGCATTTTACTGCACAATGACTATCATCACGGTATAATAACATCTGACAAATAGGCTATTACCATCAGAGGGGAGGCTTTTAAATCAGGCCTTAACTACTTTTATTAAAGGCTCAGAAGGTAATCACTGAAATTATATTTTTTTTCTTGTGTGTTTATGCTTCTGTCTAGAGTCTTTAGAGATTTGCCAGTTACAATCTATCTACTACCTGTTGTGAAACACTGGTAAGGAGATAATACAAGCAATTAGAAAAGAATTGCTCACTCCTGAAATGTAATTACCTTAAATTAAGGTTTCCAAAGGGAATACATAATAGTGTTTCTGTGACATTTTTTGTTCCTATATTTTCCCAAAGATACCTTTTGTTTCTTACATATTCTGTCTAATCAGTACCTCACAGGTGGCTGCAGAGTGGTGTCAACGCATTAAATATACTCCCTTAGGACTAAGTATCATTAAATCTCAAATCCACAAAAAACAAGGTCAGTCTATGATCCCTTTATCTATTATGTCAAAACAAAGTAACTCAAAACCCCTTCATGGTTAGTTTTAATCTTATGTGCCTTAAATATTTCTAAATCTGTAATCTCTAGACATGCCACAAGGTTACACAAGTAATAGTGAGAATTAAGATGTGAACCTTAGCATACTGATGTAAACCCACATATGTCCCTCTTGCCATGCTGTGCTGCATGTATTTTCCCAGCTTGGGACCCCTTGTGATGGTCCCAGCTGGTTACTCCAGTCTGTGACTCACTGGAAGCTTCTCACATGGGGAGCCAAAACACGGGCTGTCTGTATAAGGTGGGGATATGATGTGAAGCCCATCACTTTGCCTTCATACCTGTCAAGGGCTATTCTGCTGTTTTGCCTCTTATCTCTGCCAATATAAAGCAATCCTGAACTTTTCCAGAGCGTTGCTAGTCTCTGAGAAATTAGGAAGGGATCTACAAAGTGGTTATTAGAAACAGTAATGAAATATATTTAAAAAAACTTCATCACATACTACCAGTACCCCTCCTGTTCAGTGAGTGTCCAGCCCTGCAGGGAAGGTTGATCAGTGGATTCCTGCCCTGTTTTCAGAAGGTCTACACTATGAAGTACCTCTACCTTGGACAGTGAGCTCTGGAGCTGAAGCTGGTAGAGATGAGTTCTTCTGTCCACATGCCCAAGAGTGTTCCTCACAGAAGGGCTGGACATATCCATGTTGTATAAGATTTGCTTTCACATCTCCCCTGAGCCTGAATTTAGGACTAAAAAACAGCTTTTTATGTGTGTATTATTTGTTTTGTTTTGTTTTTAATTCAGAATTAGCACAGCTCACTAGAATGATGTACTTTTTAACATGAAAATGAAGGTATGTGATGGTATTTGAGGACATAAAGTTTTACTGGCGTGTTTTTGCAAGACCACGTCAGAGGACAGTAAAACTTGTCTTCCGCAGTATTCTATCCACACCAATAAACACAAAAAAGGAGACCAAGGTTCAAGGGCAAATTTGATTGCAAAGTTATTTCACAGTGTACATGTACTCTTCAACTGTTTTAAAATAAGTCTATGTCTAAGTAGATAATGGCTCTGGAAAGCTAAAGAGTTCACAAGGGTAGCAAGTTCTTAATGTATTTTTTTTTGTCTCTCTCTTTCCACAGTCTGCAAAAAATATTGGCAAAGTAAGCATATAATGTAATTTCTTTTATTCCTCTAAATGATAGGTGATTTTTAGACACAAATATTGAGAAGTTCTCTTCAGAAATGAGACTTTCTGGGGTTTTATCAGTAACTCTTGTATCTTGGAACTTGAGTTGGAGAAAAAGTGAGTACTCAGCCTTACAGAACATATAGAATCACTGTATCATAAAACCATTTTGTTCAGAAGGGACTTAGAGGGTTGTCTAGCTTCAAGTCCCCTGCCTTTGACAGGGACACCTTCTACTAGACCAGATTTCTCAGACCTCCATCCAGCCTGGCCTTGGACAGTTCCAGGGATGGGACCCCAACAGCTTCTCTGGCCAACCTCTGTTCCTCACCTAACAGTAAAGAATTTCTTCTTTATGTACCATTTAAATCTACCCTTTTTCAGCTTAAAACCAAACATACTATATTCAGAATGAGATGCAGGAAAAAAAAAAGAATTAAAAAGTAACAGCAAAAGGAACTATGTATATTCAGACTACTTTTGGGTTTATTTTTCTGACTGTGTTTTGTTTTATGTACTACTTTCCTAGCAACTTGTCTTATGACTTGTCTTACAGTTAAAAAAAACCACTATTTATCATTTTTTCAGGCAAGTAAAAACGTGCTTCTTGTTTTCCTCTTAATGTGTTTATTTTTTAAAAATCTGCTGTTTTTACACATGGTATTGTGGCTCAATTATGACAAAAACAACATTCATGCCAGAAAAGTTAGAGGTTTTTTAGCTTTTAAAGGACAAAAATTGGTCTTCAAAATCAGATGTCATGGTCAGCTGAAGTCAAAGCTTTCAAGCATGTTTTTTCATGTTTTGATAAGATGAATAGGGGAAAGTTCATGGCCACCAGAAGCTGTAAAATGAAGCACAAACCTATATGGTATATCATAAAAATTATAACTCTTTACTTGTATTGTTGTACAGTTTTCTTTAAAATAATGAACAAAATATTTATTTATTTAAATTAATACTTACATTAAGTCTGATGGAAAAAAAGAAGCAATAGCTGCTTCGCAGTCAGTTAAAACACTGCATGGTGAGGATGCAAGTGACACTTATTCCCTTTGAGCCTCTTGGTTATCATATATTCAATGCCTGAGTGGGTAAACCAGCAAGGAAATTTATTGTCTAGGGACTACATTCTGTTTGCTACTCTTGTAGAGAAGATAGCTCCGTATGCAGGCCTGTGGATAATATTTGTCACGTTAATCTCCTGTCAAATCTATTTCATAACTTATGTAGTTGAAATATACACGAGTTCAGTTGATGAGAAATCCAAAAGAATAAATCATGGAGAGGCTCAGTTAGTAGGGGGCTAAAAGAAACTTGCCATTTGGTCTGTACATAGGTACATATATAGAAAATCTCTTTGCAGTCATGCAGGTCTTTGGAACTTGGACATCATAAACTCAGGTCAACTTCACCAGGTGCTTTAGGACGGAAAGTTTTGTCTAAATAGTCCTTTGCTTTATATTTATTTCCCTTTATCACCAAAAGGGTATAGATTGGCATTGGTTACAAAAAGGTTGCATTTTTGTATATGTACTTTTGGAAACAGATTGTGGAACTGATGGAATAAAGAGACTTATACTTCGTCTATATTTTGAAAGTGAATTAAAGAAATGTCAAGTCACAATGGACATTTAAGCTAGAATACTGCAGCTTTTAATACATCAGAGACACTAGTCAGTGGCAGTACTATCTAGTAAACAGTAATTTAATTAAGTATATCAGTATGTTTGTGTAAAAGTCATGTTATAGTCAATATTTGACTTTTTTTCTAAAAATGTCCATGCATTAACTTACAACTGAATTTTTAAGTACTACACAGGCTGTTAGCTAAGCAATTTCTATTAGAGAAGGCAAATGAAAGCTTATTTCTTATTTTCAAATTGCGGGTGTAAAAATGCTTTTTGAAATACACCTACAAATTGTGTGAATACATTACAGTACTGACCTAGTGGTTTGGAACTCCAAGAGACAGAAAATGTTTTAAATAAATGGTCAGAGGTGGGAATAACTGCTAAAGCAATTCTGTTCACTTTGTAAAGCAATGACCCAGAGGAAGAGATGTGCAGTAGAGATAAAATTTCCTGATACTAAAAACCAGAGTAGCCATTGACAGAAAAAGTATAGTACAAAATTACTCTGATAATTTCAGACCAATTGTCTGGACTGAAAAATTCAGTTAATTGTTGAGTAACTTTCCTGTAGGTGGAGAAAATTTCATACTAAAACCACGAAAATATAATCTAAATGTCTGAACACAAAAGAATTCTGAGAAGTGTCTGAGAACAATGACTCGAAAGAATAAACAAATATTTTAATTGTTTATTTCCTCTACAGAATCATGGTGTTCAAGGTGTCGTGTGATGTACTGAGAATAAACTCCATGATCTTGACTGATGCCTTGGGAATCTTACTGGCTGTTCTGACTTCATCTGGCAGTTGGTTTCTCTATTCTGTACCAGCTGTGTGCCTTGTCAGGATTTAACCACTGTACCTGGGAGTACCAGTGACTGGTAAATCTAGTGGACATCAGTGTATTGCACTCTGATGTACTCTTCTGGTATATCTTTCCTCTCTTTCCATCCTTCACACCTGATAATTTTGTTACTTCTGTTCACCATATTAGAAAAACAAATGTTAGGCACTTTTGGTTTTGAGCTGTGACTAGATGCTTGTGGGATCACAAGGCAATTTAGGCTGGAAGGGACCTCAGGATAATATCTATCTTCTTGCTGAAAGTGTGGTGATTATCAAGGCTGGACTAGATTGCTCAGGGCTGATCTAGCCTTCAAAGTATCCAAGGAGAGAGATCACAGAGTGTCATTGGGCAAAATCTTTCAAGGCTTTATTGTCTTTGTGAGAAAGTTATTCCTAAGCAAGGTGGATAGATATCCTTGTTGAGTTTTGTAGGAGCAAGTTTCAGATTTTTCTGATTAGAAGACATATGGTTTCATTCAGAAACAGATGATCATATAAAGAAGCAGAGAGATTTCTGTGAGTGATGCAGATCACTACTTTCACAGGGAGTTCATGAGGCCCTGATCACATTGCAGTAAATTTTTGCTCCTATGAAGAATTCTAGTCATGTCAGTGGAGCTGTTGCATGGACATTTTAGGTTGGCAGCAGGATCTCAATGTTAGGCCCATAAAAATAATCTGAATTAAATTTAATTAACTCAACATGCAATTGTTAGTTCTATGAGGGAAAAAAGAGAAGTAATTGTGATTCAGGGAAAAGTAGTAGAGTTGACTTTTCAGCTCATGTTGAGGTAGATCTCAGGACTGCATGATGCTATGCCAAGCTATATTCTCAGAGGAATTGCTCTGCTTAAGAGAAAGCAGATCCTAAAAGCAAACAAAATCATAATCTGAAATGGGATTCAAACTGATAAGAGGGGTAGGAAGATCTGTTTCATGGATATGGCTGCATTAAATGATGCAGAAATTTACACGTTATTGTATGTCAGTGCCAGGAATAGTCACACTGAATAGTGTCATTAACACTGGCAGAATGTTACATCTGTTTTCATAATTAGAGACCATGTGATTAATTTTACCGTCCTACTTTCACAGAACAGTGAGCCTGAGTAATTCTGTGGCTTACATGAATTCAAAACATGTAAAAAGGCAATAATACCTGTGGTTGATGAGCTGCAAATTTACACATGCCTGTCGCTGTGTGCCAGGCAGTCCACCTCCCAAGCCACTATTTCATAGCTTTCTATGTAGGAAGGGATTTGTCTGTCTTTAGGTATCAAGAATGAAACATCTGTGCTTGGAGCAGTCACACAATAAACATCTTCAAAAGGTGAGTCATTCTAAGATTTGTACTTTAATAACCATCTCTGGGGGAGATGAGTTTTCTTTTACCAGTAACTATTTATTATTGTTTGTTAGAGGAGAAAGAATTTTACCTTTTTCTAATCCATAATTAGACATCTAATTTGGATTAGGAAAGATAATTTCTACCATATTTTTTTTATTGTTGGTTTTTACTGCTTTTCATGTAACCATTTCTAGCTTTTCAAAGGCGATCTGCATTTCTTGTCCTTACATACAAATAGTCTTGCCAAGTGATTCAGATCTGTTTCTTTATGGAATTTGATAGATTCAACACAAGATAACCAGGATGGTCAAGGGAACACAGAAATATGGAACCCTAAGATGAAAAAACTGAGTACATAAAAAATTATACCTAAAGGTGTTAAGATCCTTGAAGAAATTGCTTAAGCCCTGTGCACAGATAGGACAGGGAATCTATATTATTACTGCTCTGCAAAAGAAACTGTAAGGACTGTTCAATTCTGCAGCTAACAATTTACTACCCACCACCAAAGGTTGTAAACAAGTATAAAAAACAGATAAGAAACAGAGCTGAATTTCAGCTGCAGTGTAGCAAAAGTGATGTTCTTTACTGATGCTTTCCAGTTTCACTTCCTTGTGTTTATTTTTTAAAAATATGAGGAATTACAGTTCATTATTTTTAAGATTTGGGATTTGGGTTTTTTTGCTTGTTTGTGTGTTGGGATTTTTTGGTTTTCTTTACTTGACCTTTTTTTTTAATGTTTTTGCTGGAGGCCTCATTTGTAGCTTTGTCAGCTCACAGCCATAAAGTAGGAAAGCGAGCACTGAAGAATCCTAAATGAGAGTTATAGAAAATATTCCCTAGTCAACAAGGAGGGTTGGTCTGTGTCAGTTGGGTTTCACTCCTGACTCAAAATGTCATTAATATTGACGTGCTGGAACTGATGCTGTGTCTATAAAGCTTCACATACTGCAGTATTTCCTACAGCAAGGGTGGACAATATGCTTCTGCAGTCTTCAAGGACTCCCCAGGGCTCAGATGAAGCCCTGATTCTGTTTCTTCTCTCCTGTTATTTGCCTGGCCTATTGCCTGACCATCTGTAGAGCTCTGTATTTATGCCACTATTCCATTTGCTTTTCTGAGGTGAGCTTTAAGGAGAAGGCAGCAAGGTGAATTTAGGCTTGCTGCATAATGTCAAGATCTGTTGTTCAAATAGGGCAGCCCTAATCTAGCAAGCCAAATGAAATCCTACCTTGTATTAACTCACAGGCTGTGTAGCAAATAAATAGCCATGAAAGGAAGGGAAAGTTCAGTGCTTTTAAGAGCCTTCTTGCACTCTGATAATGGCACAGAAAGAAACAGCTGTGGCTGCTAGAGCTGTGGTTGTCTGATAACAGAGGAAAGAAAAAGTTCACAGGTGAATGGAAGTGGTTTTATTCAACCAGGTGAAAAAACATAGGAAAAAATCAAATTCACAGGCATACAAGGTCTTCTAAAGTAAGTATATACACTGGGATTTTACATTTGAAAGAAAAAAAACATCTTGCAGTTTCAAGTTATTTCTGTTTACAAAAGACAGAAAACTCTCCAGGTCCTTGAGAATTGTGGGCATCAGAAATGTGTTTTAAGTTGTATATTAGAAGTTACTTCCTGATATGTTTTAGCTATCAATAGAATTTGCATAAATTTGTCCCACATCACTTCCCTTTTGAAAACATAAAATATATTGGGAAAATATTTATGGCTTTATCCCTCACACAAACAATAGTCTGTCTAGAATTCTCTGTCCCCATCTCTGCTCTAGCTATTTTACAGAGACTCATGGAATAAAGTGAATCTTTCTCCTCACTTGTACTCTTTTCCTTTGTCTGTGGCTGCCTCCAGAATACTACTTTGACAACACAGCTATGTTATCAGGGAGATTTATAGGCAGTTAAATATGGCACTTGACATTTACATGCCTCTTTTCTTTCTTAGATCTCAAAGAGAACTATGAAAAAGTTTAAACACTCTCATCAATTCATGCAGGGAAGAAAGTGAGATACAGTCAGAGACAGAACTGAGAACAGAACCAATCCTTCTTATCTCTAGACAGGAGCTTGTCATTTTAGACCAATTATATTATCTAGTTTGGGTTTTACAGTGAAAAAAACCCATATATCTGAGACTCCAGTATGCAATGTGAGAAAATGCATGTAATCATACCTTTCATTAAGAGTTTCTTCCTTGCAGAAATAGCCCATCTGAAAAGTCCTTTTTGCCATGTACAGTCTGCTTAGAATTTTTTGCTCAGTGTTCTTCCTGAATAAACAAGATAGGAAGTTATTTTCATGTCTCAGCTTCTCAGTAAATTGCGAGTAGCAGACAGAAACCTTTCAGAAAGAAAAAATAAAATTGCTGAGAAACACATGAAGGGACTTTGTATCTTCTAGGCTAATTCTATAACCTTTGGCTGTAGATCTGAAAATGTTTATGAGTGAAGATGTGATTATGCTTTAAAGTAAGGAAAGACGATAATGTTGAATTATATCATCCAGTCCATGTGATCATCATGTAAGCTGCAGTGGCAATTCTTTGATAAAGAATGAAATCACATTAAAATGATAAGGACATAATTAACAGGGAACCCAAAAAAAAGTAAAAATAGTATACGAGATGGTTTTAGGAGACCAAACAGCAGAAAAAAATGAATCCTTGAATTGTGAATAAAAAAAGGCTCATTGTGAAATAGAGGTTCTGAATTTGGTTTTGGGAGCTTAAATATCAAGCAGTGCTGCAGAATTACCTCAGAAACAGCAGTTCCACTAGCAGTTAACCACAGTTAGGATCAGGAGGAGATAGTCATGATACTGCATATGAAGTTCTTCCTTGACATGAAATCACATATTAATTTAATTATTGACATAAATAGAGCTACTGCAGGTCACATGGTTCCAGTTATTCCCAATGGTGTCTTCTGTTTTTATAGACCCATTTCATCATCAGTAGAGTGAGACTGATATATGGCTCTTTCAGGTAGCATTATGAGTTTTGTAAAATAAATATGAAGTTCAATTTTTTATTATGGTGTTTATTACAGATCTTTTTAGGCACTGCTCAGAAATGTTTCCATTTGGGGTAAAAAGGCAATGCCCCTCCTTCCAAACAAACTGAAAATTAATTTTAAAATACATTGTGTATAAAGAAGAAAGCATAAAATTAAATATTCTGGTTTTCAAAGTAAGCCTGAAGTGAAAATCACTTTGGGATTTGAATCCAAACTCCACACACCCAAGTTTCTGAACATTATAAAAGACAATTAATAATTATCTTTCTTCATTCTATGCTGTTTAAGAGTGAGATGAGTTTCAAGCAGACTTAATTGGTACAACTAAAGCAATTAATTTAAAATAATTGAACACAATAATCTGGATTTTGCTCATTACTGAACAAAAGAAAGATGGTGAGGAACACTCTTCTTTTTATTCCAGCATTAAAGGTCTTCCTTACTTTAGAATTCTCAGAATAACAACAAATCCCAACACCAGACATCTAACAGACTATGGCTTTGTCATAGCAACTAGAAAAATCTAGTCTAGCATTGGGAAGAGAAGTTTACCCTTTCAAATTACTATTGTGCATTCCTGTATAATGTCTGCCTGACTGTAAATGTTCCTCCTGCCTGGGCAGAGTGCCCCTGAATACCTATTAGAGATCTGCCTTTCAAAGACAGGCAGAGTGGTTTATGTTGCTGTGTAAGCTGGAAATTCTGGTTCTTAGGTACATTACTTGACACTTCACTGTGTGAAGCTATTACTAATTAAAGAGCTTTGTTTTACAAAGTTTGTGAATTTCATAAAAAGTTTAGAAAACAGTGTTTACACTTAATGCAAACAATCCAAGGTTAGAGTCAAAATACTTACTTATTCATGAAGCTTTAGGCTTTCAGGGCTTTTGGTTCCATTTTGTTCCCTACTTGATTACATGTGTGTGTTTAAGATTCTTTGTCTTTTCCTTTTTTCATTTCCATTACAAACATTACTAATTCCTAACACAAAATTAGCAATCTTTTCATGGTCTTTTTCTCTTAATAGATGATGCTGATGTTGCGTGACATGAGTTAATATCATTTCAATAATAAGTTAAAGTGCAGAAAATGCCTTTAAAGGGAGGTGACTGAAGCACTTTGATGGAATCTTTTGGTAAAAAAAAAATATAAAGAAAATACAAGGAGGACAAAAAGCAAGGGAAAAACTAAACGAGAAACAGAAGAGGAAAATGGACATGTTAGAAGACATAAGAGACACACTTAGCACAGTCATCATAAAGAGTTTATAGCAGAAGTCCATTTCTGCAAGTCTAGTGATGCATTTTGTAATCCTTTATTTGTGGGGAAAAGAGATTCAAAGCAGAATGAGAGGGTGGGCAATTTCATGAGTACCTGCTGACCTAATTAATAGCTTTATTAACATTTTACCATTTGGTAATATATTGTGTAGGTCAATGTGAGTTGATAAAATAGAAATGCAGAGCTATGTATTGTTTCTACACTAAACAAGCAGATTAATTTTGTATTTACTTTTAAATTTTTTATATTATAGTTATGGAAGAACTTGGAAGGTTTTTTTTTTTCTCTCCTGGAAAAGGGATTGTATGGCATAGAAACCACTTTTTTTTCCAATACATTTTATTGCACCTAGATAGCCTTTTCTCCTGGGCTTAGAAGCAGGAATCCGAGAACATTATGAACTTTAATAGGAAATATCAGGTATTTATAATGAGAATCTTGAGACCATCACTGTTCATTCAGAGATCCTCAGTCACATACATAAGCTGGACTGTACTCTTCAGCAGCTATTGTTTCCTTTTCCAAATTCAATGAAGGTTTCTGTGTTGATCATTTGCTTAATGCCTTATTTTACTGACTCAGTTTTCCCTACCTTACAAACATAGTCATAGAATAACCGATATCAATGCTGTTCCCTCAAAATCCTCCTTACTGTGTTTGCAAATTGAAGAATTTCATTATTTGCATGTAAGTGCACAATATTTATTTTTTCCCTACTGTAGCAAAAGTAGCATTGATGAATAAATATCAAGGAGAAGTTCTTCAATTTGCAACTACTTCTCCTATCTGAAATTTTTACATGAAACCTTGTGTCATATTGGTCTAAACGTGCTTTAAGTGTAATAACTGCTGCATTGCATCAACAAAGACCAGGATTTTCCACAGATTTTGGATGAAGCTTTAACTTGGATAAAATTAAGTCAATACAGAAAGTAATGCCAGTTCTTGTCACGATCTGCACTTTAACTTGAGTAGAAAGAAGGACGAGAAATCCAGTCAAGTGGCTTATGAAACTGGCTACTGGAGTCAGATATTGTATTGCGTGTCTCCTGTTGCTACTAGAAATACACATCTTGAACCACAAAAGCTGAGACACGTTTCCTCTAGAGCCTGGAAGAACTGAAAAGTTAATGAAAATATTTGCCTGAGTTGCACACAAACTCAGTAAGCAGGTCATGTATTTTGAAGATGCACTTCACAACAGTAACTTTCTTAGAGATGCTCTGGAGAGTAACACTTGTCTCCCACACCATTTGAAGCATGAATTAGTCACTTTGTCAATCAGCTCAGCACAACAAAGCGCAGTGAAGGGTCACTGTCATTCAGTTTTTTGACACAAGTACAGGGCATGATTTGACGACTTTCGGTAGCCACAAGTGAAGTGAGTTGCAGAGGCAGAGGGCCTTGTAGATTTCCACTTTATCATTATTCTCTAAAATGTGGTAGATAATTTCCAAAGAAAATACGCCAGTGTGGCTGTAATGCTGTTGATAACTTGTCTTTCATCTGTGAAATTGCTTTTAGGCTTGGTACCTGCCTTGAACGTAAGCACTGCAGTTTTGCTACTCTGCTGGATTCATTTGAAAGATATCCTGCTGCTGTAGCCTGGAAGAACTACTGTTGAATTTTAAAGGGTATTTTGGACTAATGCAATGATCACTGAGGACAGGCATCAGAGACGTGATATTTGCATAACACCTTTTAGAAATACTAGTAGAAAGCAAAATGTTGTAAAAGTGTAGATAAAAGGAACTTTCATAGCACCAACCTATCCTAAGTACCTTTCAGTGTTCAGCTGGCTCTTTAGTGTCTGTTCTAATGACACCTACCCTGATTACAGTATTTTTAATAGAAACATGCTCAGCTAATATCTCCAAAGCAAGCAGGTATACATCCCACTTAACAAGTTCATATACAGAGAAGTGGGTGGCAAAACAAGAATTCAGATGTCTGTCCTCTGGGTTCATACTTACTGCTTGAAGTAAAAAGGGAGCTCTGTCATCTCAAGCCAGAAAACATGCTTTCAGATTTATCCACTGTTTTTTTAATACTATTTTAGAGTAATGTTTATCTTTAAAGAACCACAGGAACTTAATTCAGAGGGACACTTACCACAGCTTTCAAAGTATACTACAATGTCTAATTGACCTTGTTACTTCCAAGGTGTGAGTGCAGATTAAGGAGAAAAGAAAAAGCTGAGCATGATAATTTTAACTACAATATAGGCATTAACATGTTTACATGTTTCAGTAAGCAATGAAAATTTTTTGCCTTCTTACTATCATATATTGAAAAAGGTAGACATTTAAAGTGTAATGGTTATTTTTTTTCTTATTTACCTCAATTTCTAATAGGGAGAAATTGGATTTTAAATATTTTTTTCCTTTTTTATTCATCTTAAGAAGCTGAGGTTCTGGTACTTTGTGTTTCTTTTATGTCATAAGCTGAAATATTTTCTGCAGATTATGAAATAAAAATATCTGAGCTACACTACTTCCTTGTTTATGTGTCCCCAAGTTGTCAGCAAAACTCCCTGAAGCATTCTCAGATGCCTGAAATGGGAGACTGGGATGTGAGGGGGAGAAGACAGGGAAGCATGGAGAGCAGTAGGATGATATTTATGTGAACCATATCCTTGTGGAGCAGACATCCTTTCAAAAAAATTATCTCTTTGCCCAGATAATTAGTCTGAGTTTGAAACAGCAGGAAAAAAATAGTACATGCCTAGTTTGCATCTGTCTGTTCACTTTACTCATGCAATGATTTAGAGACATGAGACACTCACTTTGTCTTTCTGGTTACCTGAAAATCAACTCATTATAGTTCAAGGAGGGGCAGCAGTTCTGTGGTTGCACACATAGGGCTTGCAGCAGTGATCTTTCTCTTTGGATATGCAGGGGTATGGATATGTAAATCCAGTACTGTTCTTAGCCATTGGAACGGCCTGCTCTCCTCGGATGACATTTCCCACTGTGTAGAGCAGCTACAGTTTCCCTTCGGGAAACACTTTGAGCTAAGCTACAAATGACCCTGTCTTTTATTTTGGTCTACCCACAGTATGCTACTGGTCTCAAACAGGCAATAACCAGTGTGAACAAATGTTTTTTTTACCTTGATATCAGATTTTTTGCCTAATAGGATTTGTTTTTAAAATAAACAATGAAAGCTGCTCTTTGGTTACCAGCTTATTTATTTGAGTTGGAAATATTGTATTACTTTAATATTTGCTGTATGGTCCTGTAGATCCTGAATTCTAGGATTTGCCAGTCCAGGATCCTTTTAAAAAACAAACAAATAAAACTGAAAGAGGTACTAACATCAAAATTATAAATTTGACATAATCAGAAAAAGATATTAAATTATTCCAAAATCATAAATATAGCTGAAATTAAAAAAAAATACAAATGAAGTCAACTGAAAGAATAAGCTTTTTCATTTGTCTTTTTTCAAAATAGATTTTATCAATATTTTACTGGACTTTTCAGCTCTGGAGTCATCAGACTCACAGTAAAAGGATAAAAATTGGTAACTGTGTGGAACAGCATTTGTACCTCCACAGTGAAGATTTACCCATAGCTAAATCATGACTATAGTGCTCTACATGGTAACTCCAGTAAGACAAATCTGATGTGGGAGTGATTGCATCAGAAGTCCTTATGCTCCCTTTTGTCTTGGATGTTGCATAACTCTTATACAGTCCAGCAGAATGCAATCATCTCCAATGTAGCATTTTATATACGTTGCACAGGCATGAATTATTGCTAATGCAGCATGCTTTCCTTCTGCATCAGTGTTCTTCTCATTAGTCTGAGCACTAGTCTTAGTGTACCCCATAGTGTCTACAGTATGTTTTGTGAAGTTTGCACAGTGTAAATGTAAATGGACAAAATGGACAACTTTGCTGCAGAGCTTAAGGCTGGAGTGATTAAATAAACTGGTGTAACTCACAAAGGGAAATGTCTCTTTCAGCACTGGGAAACCCATGTTTCTCTGAAGCTGCCCAGAACAGACGTTTTCATATTGTTGTCCTTGAATCACAGTTGATGTTAAGGACATTTACTTTTTTTATCCATCAATTATTGTATTCTACTTTCTCTCCGTATTTCTAAATACTACTAACTTTCACTCAAAGATGGCTATATATATTCAGCCCTTTCATAATATCACTTTACTCAGTTGGCCACAGGCATGCTATCTGACAGTTTGTGGCAGAAATAGTCCACATAATTGAAAAAGAGAAGGAAGCTGTACTGCCAGATGTTCTCTGACAGGTATTTCTCCTTAAGAGGGTGATTAATCTCATCCAACCTTTACCATGCGTAAGATAGGTGTCTAAGTTCGTTCTTTATGCTCTATTTTAAAAAGGGAGGAGAGGTAAGAGTCTGAAACTTATCTTGTTTTGGGCTCTATTAGGTTCCAGAAGTGCTTGCTGCTCTGCAACAAGAGGCCTCAATATCTGCTTGACCCTAGACACTGATTTGTTAAGCAGTTGCAGTTCGATAAGATGAAGTTCATAATCAGGCATTAGAGTGCTGTGCACTGAACACAGTCCTTTGTGACATGAATTTGCCTTGCCAGTTGTTCAGCCTGGCCAAATAAAGAGCAATTAACATAAGGTACCAGAGCATCAAGACCAAGGGGATATTTTCAGCACTTCTCAGAAGCACTTGAGCGTGCATATGAGAACACAGATTCACTTTGTTATTCCCATTCTTCTGGCAGAGATTCTTGGAAATCACATATAGTAGTTATAACCAGTTGAATCAGAAAGAATGTTTTACCTTTGCATTATTATTGCAGTAATTTACAATTTGAATTGATAGTCTTAGTTTTCATATACAACTTTTGCTTTTCTTGCTTCTTTTATGTTCAGATTTTCTAAACTAGTCTCATAAATATGCTTGGCTATAATGTCACATGCAAAATAAAGTTGAAAGATTTTTTGGGAGAGTATCCATGAGGGAAACTGCCTTCTGGCTCATATCTACTTTAATGACTCAGGTATCCCTGGTTTGTTTTGAAAACATGGACATATTCAAAATAAAATGTATTGATTTATTCCAAGTCTCTACTTGGACCTAGGACTAAGCTCATTTGCATCTCAGAGTCCCTCACACTTTTCAGCATGGATTAATTGCAGGACTGGGTTCATTGCCTGAATTTGCATCTCCAGCCTAGTAGATGTATTTAGAATTTCATTATCGATGTGCATTAAAAACCATGCTAAAATCCTTTATTACTAAAAAGAGTTCAAAGCAATGAAATTTTAAATACAAATCCCTTGAGCTGTTATGTAAGTGCCATGTATTGCACAAAATTTAAATTAAATAATAGTAATAGTAAAGAGAAGTTAAGCATGAAACAAAGAAATTTTCTACACTAATTTAAATTTGTTTTCTTGTGCTCGTATATGCAAAGTTTCTTTGGAAAATGAGTTATTTCCTTCTTTGTCCAATGTTGACTTAATAGGTTTAACTTTACAGTCTTTAAAATTCAGATTTATGTTCTGGGGTTTCAAATCCTTCTATTTGGCTCAAGTAACTATGTTTTATTTCCAAGTGTGTATATAACAGTGCCCTGCATGAATACTTTACTAGCATGACACATAAATTTCAGATTTTGGATTTCTGTATTTGGTATCTCTTGTTTCTTCTCTTACACCTGCAAATGTTCACACAAGATTTAGATGGAAAATATTTAACAAGGAGAAAACCTTTCCTTTTGCTTGGCCTTCTCAGAAAATGGCTCAATTTTTGTCTGCACTTCCACATTGTTCATGTATGTGTAAGTTTAGTGCTTTATATGTGCATTATATGTTGCACACACTCTCTTTTATAACATAAACTATTTTTATATATATATGCATACATATATATGTGTGTGTGTGTGTGTGTGTGTGTATAGATAAAAAAATAGGTGTGACAGTTAGTTGCTCCTTAAATAAAATCTACTAGAATCCTAGCTTGGTAAATGCCACACACTTCTTTATCTGGTTAAGTTTAAAGTAATTTTCTCTGCTTTCTATGACTGTGTGTCGTAGAAATGGTTGATGAGATCTCTTTGGCTAAGTTAGATTTTTAAATGTTACAAGTCTATGTGCAAATTACAGTCTACCCCTTTATAGCCAATAGAGAAGAAATATATTAAAATAACTGGCTTATGGATGTGCATACTTTTATTTAATTTCAGAGATTCTGGTGTGAATAAATGAATTGCTTTCCATGTAACTGGGTCATAGAACTAAGTCTCTGTGTGGTTTTGACCCAATAGAACTCAGTTTCTGCCTCTTTACAAGATAATTCTGCCTTCTGCCTCAGGTGGGATGGTATTTGCAGGCAGATTTGCAAGATGAGATTGTCTGAAAAAGGAATTCACATAATACCTCCCTATCTTTTTTTTTTTAAACTGTTTAGCCAAAATGCTTTTGTCCTCATTCCTAGCTCAGATTTGTATCCAGACCATTAAGATATCTGCAGAGCTATTGAACTCTGGTTCTAGTTAGAGATCTTTTACTGTTGGCAATTATCTGGAACAAATCTTTAAATACATTTTTACTCTGTATAATATGCTTTTGCAATATTGGTAAATACGCATATCTGCAAAATAAAACAGTCTATCTTCGTTCCATTTTACCCAGAGCAATAAAAGTTTTAAAGCCAAAAATGTTACTACTATCAAGTGACATACCTGTCAGATAATGAGCTATTCCTTAACTCCTGTTTTGTTGTTGGTAGTAGTAGTTTTTTTTTTCGGTTGGTTGGTTTTTAAAAAATTTTAAATTTTTTTTTGAGATACCCTTAGATACAATCAGAATTTTGTCATGGAATATTTTTATTCTCTGGAACAAGTTAGTGCATATTATACTTTGAATTGTAAGGTAATTTCTTATCTTTGTGTATTGTAACTACTGCATTTTGGATATTTTGGATTATAATTATTTAATGTTTCATAATAAAAATGAAATTATTGAATACTTCTGCTTTTGCTTTCCATTATTTTTCAAGTCCTCCATTTTAATTTTCAGTATTTAAGCTTAGGTGGTTCCTCCAAAATGCACACAGCATTTTTTCCTGATAACTGTACTTAAAATTTATAGCACTTTCAGCCATGAGGTAGGAAAGAAGTGACATTTAGTATCAGCTTGATTTGAGTACTCATTCCAAAAAGCTTTTAGCTTTGATTGGCATGACAACAACATCAATTCTTATCCTTTACAGAGCTTGCTGTGCACTGAAAATGAAAAATTCCCATGAGTTCCTCTACACTTATGTGAAATTAAAAAGAAGTGATAGAGGATGGTCCAATATCAGTAAGGTAAGGGAGAGTGTACAATATTTTGTTGAATTAAATTCCAGTATGAGATAATAATAGAATGATAGGTATTTAAGCTCTTCTTTCACTAGCGCATTTACACAAAACTTTAAATCTTAAACAGAAAACAATCTCAGCATTGGTTCCTGACACTGTTATAGCAACTTAGTCCCTTCTGGACTCAGCAGATGAATCACAGAATCATGGAATCATAGAATGACCTGGATTGGAGGGGACCTTAAAGATCATCTAGTTCCAGCCCCCCTGACACTGGCAGGGGCACCTTCCACTACACCAGATTATTTGAAGACCTATGCAACCTCACCTTGAGCACTTCCAGGGATGGGGCACCCACAACTTGTCTAAAAACCTATTCCAGTGCCCTTTCACCTCACAATAAAGAATTTGTTACTAATATCTAACATAAATCTGCCTATTTTTGGTTTAAAGCCATTATCACTTGTCCTATCACTACATGCTCTTGTAGAATTCCCTCTCTGGTTCTCTTGTAGCCCCCTCTAGGTACTGAAAGGCTGCTCTAAGGTCTCCTTAGAGCCTTCTCTTCTCCAAGCTGAATAATCACAGCTGTCTCAGCCTGTCTCCACAGAACAAGATGAATGCCTCTACAGTTTGATAATTTACTTCTTCTAATAGATTGCTTTATTTCTGTATTTATTCTACAGGGTTGTGAAGATAGTCTTTATATAGGGGACAGTAACAAAGGCTAATATGTCCTTAGAAACATTACAAGGCAGAAATTTTTGGGACTAGAAAGTAAAAATATTTTTGAAAAGGTATTTTCACTGCATGAATCTGTTAATAGCTGATAGCTTATTTTAGAGAATTTCCAAATATATGAAAAAGGGATTTATGGCTAAGAGATCTAAACATATGTGACAGTTCAGATGTTGCTGGGTGCCAGTTGTTAGGAGACACCTGCTTATGAGTGTCCGCTGCTGTGACTGAATGTAACTCTGAGTATATCTTTAAAGCTCTGAAAAGATTTATGGCGCTATTTAATGCTGCCTTCTATCTCTGCTTTTTTAAATAGCCTGCTGTTTAATCTAATCCAGCTATTATTTTTTCATTAATGTGTTTACTGCTAGGCGACTGAGATTATCATGAGTATCTAGCCTAACTGGACAGGAAGTAATGATTTTGTTTTGTTTGTCTGGGGCAGTTTAATGTTTTGGGGTTTTTCTCCCTTTAGTTAGGATCTCTTATGAGTGGTATCCTGGGGAACCAGAAAGAATAAACATTAAAAAATAGCTTTTATATAAACAATAACTACAGTGTATGCATGCAAATAGTCATAGACTTTTGCTGTTGTGAAGCAACTAATTCCATTATATATCTATATTTATATATCTATCTATATCTAATCTATCTATATATATATATCTATATCTAATCTATATCTATATTTATATCTATCTATATTTATCTCTCTATATCTGTCTATATAGACAGATGTCTATATATATCTATCTATCTATATCTATATCTATATCTATATCTATATCTATATCTATATCTATCTATCTATCTATCTATCTATCTATCTATCTATCTATTTATCTATCTATCTAATCTTTATTGACATCTTTCCTTATCTCTGTCAATATCTCTATCTATCTCTATCTATCTCTATCTCTATCTCTCTATCTATCTATCTATCTATCTATCTATCTATCTATCTATCTATCTATCTAATCTATCTATCTATCATCTATCTATCTATCATCTATCTACCTCTCAACCTTTTTATACTAGCATTGAAACAGAAATCTACTTAGAATCATACTTACCTGTGCAAGCTGCTAGGTCATTGCATCATCAGAGTAGATGGGAGTTGATGAATTTGATCACTGACCTTCACCAGTTTTGAGATTTACTAGCTTAGTCCAATATACAGGCTTCCCTCAAAGAGTCCAATATTCAGAGCTTCCCTCAGGGCAAATGAGTTGTACAGTAGAATTATTCTGGGATTCCTTCATTATTAATGAAAAATTTACTTTCAAACTAGAACAGAAGGGAAGAATGGGTGTTTTTATATGGCTAATGTGATATGTCCATACCAAAACCAAAACCGATTTAACTTTGCTTCTTAAACAAATGATACTCTTTTAAACAACTTTATTATCAGATTTAGTTCCACTCATTAACCTAATTTTTATTGCAAGGATAGGTACCATCAATGAGCTCATGTCTTAATGGAGGCAGTTCTTAAAAACTGATGGTGCATTCATTGTTTCTTATCAGATATACTCTGCTTGCTATGATTTTCATAGGGGTCTCTTGTTTCTATCTAGGATTTTCTGAGGGCAAAAAAACCCCATGTATTTGTGCTGTGCACTGCATGAACAATGCTTGTACAAATGACAAATTGTGTGTCCTGTCATGGTAGATTTACTGTGCGTATTTGAGGCATGTTCATGCAAGAAGCTCAGAGGCTTCCTTGTGGCGCATGTACTGCGCAGGTGATGCATTTTCTCTTGCACCATTAAGTGACAATGGCATTTATCAGAACATCCTCTTTATCCTCAAAGACTTTTTGAGACACTGCAACCTTTGCTAGTCAAGGCCAAGAATTAGAAAAATAGAACAAAATGGCAATATCATGTAATAAACCAGAAGGAACATCGATATCTTAATCTTGAATATGACATTGCCTCTCTCTGTGCTTTATTTGCATTACATTTGCCACCAGAAAAATGGTAATCACAGCTCAAGTTATCTTGGAAATGTTAATTATTTAAAACTTGTGTAAGTGCTTTCAAAGATGTCAAAAAGTGTATTATATGGATTAACTTGTTTATTTATCTTTCTCAAATTATAGGATAGGAGGACTGTGAAGAAATAAAGTTTCCAACAACTGTAGAAGGACTAGAGAGGCCATGTAAAATATTCAGGGACAATTGTTTAAAGTCCCAAGCAATAGGTATCTTTATTTGTCTCAATAAATCCTTTTGCAGCAGAGGTCAAACACACAGAAAGTGCCTCCTCTGCACTTCTCACTTTGGGGGCACTTGCCTCCTTCTTTATCTTCTCTTTTCATGAGGCCTTTCCCTCTTCTTTGTACTATCTTTGTTATGTCCTCCTTGTGAATTTCTTACTGTTACAGTTTTAATATTTTCATTTGTTCCAGCAGCTTAAATAGAAAATATTGGGGTCAGCCTGAGGTTGCAATGCTCTTTCTTATACAGAAGCGAGAAACAAGATTGGCCTTTTCAACGCTTGCTTCTACATTTTCAAGGGCCATGAAAGGGGAGTTGTGCAGACCTAGATGACACTTCCCTGCTTAGTAATCAGTCTTTTTCTTTGCTCTCTGTGAACAAAGCAAATGCTTCCTTGCCTGCAACTTCAAAAATCTGTGGATAGTTAGAACAGGGAACTACAGTTTAAATAATTTTTCCCCTGAAGATCTAAAATCTTCAAAGATAATTGATGCAGTATTGTTTATTGTTACCTACTTTCTTTTTGCAGTAGTAGTAATAATAACAATGATTCAAAATTACACTAAAGCAAAAGTCACCATACAAACACTCCTAGATTTTAAAGGAGGGAAGATTGGAGGAAAGAGATTTTTGAATCTTCATAGGAAAATGAGGCTCTACGGTCACCTTAATGACCTGAGACCTAAATTGTCTTGATTTGCCTGTTCTGACTTAGGACTGAATTTGGTTTCCAGCTTTGTAAGGAACTGGCTTAAACAAGATACAGTAGTGATGAATTCATTCTTTCCTGTTCCTTTATTTATCTTTACAAAATATATGAAACATTCACTGCAACCAAGACTCCCAAGTTCCATCTGCCACAGAAGGTGTGAAGGTCCTGCAAGCCAGCAGTTCATTTCCACATTTGTCAATATATATTCAGCTAATTAGGAAAGAACAACAAAAACAGGAACTGCTGAAAAAATCCTGCATGTGTCTGTCTTTTTAATTTAGTGTTTCAGGCTCCCATCTTCAGACACAGGCTTGAAATTACCTAGAGACTTCTGGAATGCCTATTTTTGTCTTTAAAAGTTTGGTTTCTTTGCTCTTAATAGTATGTGTTGAGAGATCCTGTTTATAGGTAAGACAAAAGCTTTTCATCTCTCTCAAACAGGAGAATAAAACAAACTGATGTCTACAGGAACGCAGTACAGGCAGGGCTGTCAAATAAAAGGGCAACAGCATTACCAGCTCATGTAAGCAAAAGAATTTTTTTCCTGTTCTGGAGCAAACCAGTAAGAAACAATGTTAAATTTATTTCTTGCTGGCCTAAACCAGATAAAAAAGAATATTTCCCCCCCCCTTTTTTTTTTTTAGAATAAAACACCATTACTTTCTGTGATGATGGTCAAATGAATTTCCTAGGAAAAGCCCTGCCCAGCACTTTTTTGTGGCCATCTGAGTGTCTCTTTTGGAAAAGCTTACAAACTCTACTAATGCATCTTGTGTACCACTCCAGTCAATGAGTAGATGCTTAAGATCACAAAGTCCTGCTAGTATAATTAATGGGGAGAATATATTTTCATGGGGACACTGGCGTTGCACCAGCATCAAACCATTACACCATTATATACAGATTTTTTCATCAAAGAGAGTTGAGTTGGAGATTAATTTGGTAAACTGCCCATGTACAGATGATGCATTCAAAGGTGAGCTGGCTGCTGTCATTAAAAGGCCACTATCGTCTTTCAGAAGTTGTGATGTCCAGGGCAGTACTCCACTACCTTGAAAAAATTGAGTATATTCAGTCCCTAGGAAAAAGAATTCTGGCTGCCTACTAGGATGCATCCAAGAAAGGCAAAAGCTCCAGGAAAGCAATTGTTCATCTCTTTTCAGCATGTAGGAGGATACCTGTTGGAGTCCTGTGTCCAGCTTAGGGCTCACAGCTCAAGGGAGATAATGACAAACTGGTGAGTTCAGTGGAAGGTTTCTAAGGGGAATGGAGCACTTGAAAGGCTGAAGGACTAATGTAGATTTCATGGAGCGATGGAATTTTTAAGTAGATACAGAAATATATTAAAATCATTGCAATCAACTTTGGTAACACTTCAGAATAAATGTTCGGTGAGCTATAACACTTCTATGTGCTTTGAAGTATGCAGGTGCTATCTAAGTAATTGTACAGAAAATGTATTCATTTGGCTCTTACTTGAGAGCCAGAATCCTGCAGCACATCAGGACCATGTCATAACAGGATTAGGACTTTCTCAGGCTACTTCTTATGCAGA
>NW_005054418.1:1255530-1268959 GCF_000277835.1 Geospiza fortis | reverse complement strand
CAATGATATCTGATGTTACATCTGCTGTTGCCATGGATTACTGCAAATGCTAGAGTCTGAACCAAGTGGCATGTTTAAAAAAGGAGGGGTGTACTATTTTTTTTAGATTTTAATCTCACAGCAGTGAAATTCCATTAGTACATTTGTTGCTGACACCATAAAAAATGATTTGTGATTCTGAACCAAATTCATTCGTTCCTTTAAACAATCTGCAAGAGGTAAAGACCCATCACTAGCACATACAGGCACAGAAAGTTAAAAGCTGTCATTCTGAAGGTCAATTTTTATTTGGCCTTTAAATATTTGGCCAAAATGTATGATTTTCCCCTTTCTCCAGTGAATTTTCTCTCTTTGTGAGAAAGTTTTCACAAAGAGGAATGTGAAAAATTAAAATGTGGAAAATTTTCCTAGAATCTCAGATAAATATGAGGAAATTTGTCTTAGAATCTCAGAGTATAAATTGCCCTTGATTTGCTAGTCTATAGTGATCTATCCCACATTTTTTTCCTCAATAATGACATGGAATGTTAAAAGAAGAGGAACATGAAATGATACACATTAACTCCTTAAAAAATATTTTAACTGAAAATAGGCACAGTTTTAAGTGAGTTCAGATTCACTACTTTTTAAGGCAGCTGTCTTTTGAGACACTCAATCTTGAAGCTTAAGCCAAAATTTGTGAGAAATGGAAATTTTGGGTTCAAAGAAAATAATAATTGAAGCAGCAAATTCTACTTCACTCCACAAGGTGTTTTCAGCCCCCATATGTCAACTGCATTCTTAATTTCCAGATCATTGGCTTTGGTATTTTTAATTGTTTTTCAGAAAGTTCTAAGACAGCAATCAGCTTTTAAAACAAAAACTAAGAGTGTTCCTTAACATGAGGTGTTTCCTTACAACAAGAAAATTCTTTTTGAGAAACTATTCAGTGCAGGCTCTTGGATTAAGGGTATGGGCAGAGTGAAGTGATTTGCCATTCATCTTCAATATTCTGTATATGCACTAAAATTTCAATGCATTCAACTTAAATTTTATGTATGTAAGACCTTTATTCCTTTCCACTCTCACTTTCTTTTTGTTTAATAAAGAATATACTCTCTCAACAACTCAGGTTGATATTAGATGTGAGAAACAAGATACTTTTCCTATGTGCTCAGAGTACTGCACATGAAACAGTGGAGAAATCATGTCCCCTTTTCTCCCCACCTCCCTAAATATTTTCAGTTTTATAGGCAGATCAAGAAGTTTTCTGTATGCTTTCATCTCCTAATTTTTGTCTAATGGCTTGTCCTGTTTTCATATTAATTGATAATCACAAATATGAGGTGGTGCAGAAAATAAAAGCACAGTTGTTTCAAAGCAAACCTCAGTAAAAGATATTTTTAATACCCTTTCCCCTCCCTCCTGTCCTTTGCTGTACAATGTAGTAATAAATACAGTTATTTATTTTCTGTGAGAAGAGGAAAATGCCTGATCTAATAACAATCCTTTCCCAAAGGATTCCTTATTCTCTTCTGGTAAACAGTCTGCTGACCCAAGAAAAAGAAAGTGAGAATATGACCACTGTTATAAGCAGTAGAAATATTGGAGATTAAAGTGTAATTGAATGTCAAGCTGCCAACTAGATTTAACTCCATTCACAGCTCTTTGGGATTGTGATCATGACAGTTCTCCCAGCTATATCCTGGATAGGATGCACCATTATATGTCTTGTTAGCCTTTACCCTAATTCTTACACGTAAACATTTTACTCTATCATCACCATCATTAAACTGAAGAGTCAAAATGCTCCCAAACATACAGGTTACCCCACTGCCTCTTTGTCCTTGCTTATCCCTTCTGAACCCTTTGTAGCCACAGCAGCACTCCAGTTGTGAGTCAACCACCATGTTTCTGTGATGACATCTGTATTTTCCTGCTGCACAGCAGCTTCCAGCTCCTCTAGTTTCCATGTGCATTGGTGTAGGTGCACTTCTGCTAGGCTATTGATGCCACCTCATTGGTGAGGGAGAAGCCTGAATTTCTGTGTGATCAGCCTTAGACATTTCCATGGTTTTTAAAAAACGTATCTATGCTCATTTATGCTCATCTATGCTCAATGGAGAGATGCAGCTGAAGAGGGTAATACACCCTACCGAGATGACTAAGGAAATCCTAAACAAGCTTGAATTCAGCACTTTCCAATGTCGATACCTTATCACCAGTTTACTCTTGCTGCCTTTCCATTCCATTTCATCTAGACGCTCAATGTGCAACCCCCCAGCTTCAGCAGGAGGAAGGGACACTGCTCTCTGCCACTGTGGCTTTGTAATAATGTCATGCTTCTACCAAAATATTTGGGTTTCCTTTCCCCTATAGAGGTAGACTTGGAGTTAGTCCTTCGTCTTAGCATTTGGCTGATACCTTCTACCCTGTTTCCAGGAAGTGATTTTGGAGGCTAAAGTAAGGTGGTAGAAGGATTTGTGTCAGATATTATTTTAATTTTTCTTTGTTCTGCAACACACATGGTAAAAAACTGTAACTTGCATGTTTACATTGTTCAGCTGTTGGTACTGTGATTCAACAGAAGCGGCCTGTTGGAGGGAGGGACTCTACCTTCCCAAAAGTCAGCTAAGAGAGGTCTACTGGACAGAAACACCAAGAGTAGATGAAGAAGAGACGGGGTGAGTTGGAGCTTGCAGTATAAGCGGAGACTAGGAGGGCATTGAGCAGGGGCCCAGACCTCAGAGGACCCAGAAACAAAATATTTTTCCTGTTACTTTGAGATGACTGTGTAGAGTTTGTGAACCCAGGCAGCCAGTCGAAGTCACTGGAGGAAGGATAAGGAAAAGATGCATTGTACATAGAAACAGGGAAATTAAAGTACTTAGAAAAATATTTGTCTGATAAAATAAAATATTCCTTTCAGGTAGTTGTAGAGAGCTATAAGGTCCTCCCTCACTCTTCTCTTCTCCAGGCTGAACAACCCCAGTGCCCTCAGCCATTCTTTACAGGATTCTTGTTCAAAACCCTTCATTGACCTTGTGGCCCTTCCCTGGACACTTATGAGATAATGCAAGACCACTGAGTTCTGTGCAAACTTTGTGTTGTTTGGATACTGCTAAATAGCAAAGGAAACTATTTAAATTAATTTAAAGAAATTCTTTAATTTCTTATCCTCATGAGTCAAGATGTATTAAAGATTTGTGATATACAGACATGACATCGAGAAAAAGATTCATGGTCAGTGACTATTATTGAAGCTTTGTAAATTTAACCAATACTCTATTCTTCAAACAGTATTTTCAAGTGTTAAAATTTATATGTATATGTGAAATTTACATTAGGGCTTATGTGATAATAAAAATTTCTCTTTAAGCTGAATGTTAAGTTTGCATCGTTTTAGAATTATAGCAAGGAGAAAAATGATTTTATTAGCCCTAGAATTTGTTTTGTTAAGATATTGCTGAGAGTTATTAAGAACTACTCAATATCAGAGCAAGCTGATAAATTCAGAAGATTGCTTGCTTATTGCCATCAATCTTTTAATAAATCTTTCTGTTGCACTGAGGCTATTTATTTGACTAATACACTCCAGATCTTGGTGTAAATTTTGTTCGTAGGGAATATGCTTACTTGTCCTTTGCCATTTTCTTTGCCTTAGTTCAAAGGAACTTATTACTTTTGTGTATGATTTCAGTGCACTGTAAAATCATATTAATCTATTTTTGAGAGTGAGTAAATGCTCTCATCTAAGTTGTGTCATCCACTGTCATAACAAAATTGTAATATAGCAACAGTAAAAACTAAAACATTAAGGAAAAAGCAGAGCAACAAGGAAACTTTCACAGTTGCTCCAAAAATGTTCCTACTGAAATGGAGTACAGCTTATTCCTTGTGTACATTTTTTCCCCCTTGCATTTTCTTTGTAGCTGGGATGTAATGCCATTAATTTCTCTAAAAATCATTGCTAATCTGATTTAATGATTTTGTGATGTCATTTATGTTACTGTGCCTGACGTTGACATTAAAATCTTTTCTGTTTAGAGATTCACAAACTGAATTTTGTGTCTTGTCGGTCTTTATAACATAATTAAAAATGTGTAAAATAGGCCAGAACCTTTTAGTCTTTGATGGATGTTTAGAACTGGGAAATGAGATATGACCTGGATGATAGAGAGTGGAATTCAATAGAGTTAACAGAGCTGAAGATGGCTATTTGAAAGAAAATTAAAGAACGTTCATTTCACATATTATGTTTTAATAAAAGATGAATCTTGGCTTTGTGTAAGTCAGCATGGATTCATGAATACTAAGAGAGATCTGTGGAGCTCTGGCTGTTAACTAAGAGCTGTCAGAATTAGCAGCTTCAACCTTTTCTTCATCTTTCAGATGGAGTGTGTGTGATGGTAAAAAACAACGAAACCTGTTATCTGTATTTTATTTTATGTTTGCATTACTATTTTAAGGCAGATACTTGAGTCTGATTTCTTCATAATTTGTTCCAAGTACAATGGTTATAAACTGATTAAGTGACGCAATTTAACACAAATCAAGTTTCTTTGGTTTTGTGTTGTAAGTAGTCTAAACAAACTGCATAACAGTACCAAAGGTGCTTATGTTCATATTATGCAGCTAGTATCCAGATCCACGATTGAGAGAAGAGGTCCTTTTTCTCATCCTGGATATTCAAGGCCCATTTTGAGCTTATTTATCCAATTCTATACTAGGCTAACTGGCTGAAGTTTGCAATTAGATGATGAAAGCTATGAGTTATATGAAATGATAATGTTTAACTAGAAAATATATTCTAATATTAAGCTGTGATTCTGAGTGAGGCATTTAAAAGAAGCAAAAAAAAGAAATATATTTTTTAATTCTGACACTGCTATTCTAGACCCTCTTTTTCTTGTTTTCACATTGATTCCCTGCTTTCAAGTTTCTCCATTACTTTAAATGTTTGCAATAGCTATCATCCTCTTTGAGTCTAGAAAAGGTTCTCCAAAAACTATCAGTAAATCAAAATGGTGGCTTTAAAAGCTACTTTTTACAGGCATTATAAGATTTAGAACAGAGCAGAAAATAAGATATTTTTCTGGTAAGCCATGATTATGCTAAGATGAAGTTTCTTCTTAGACAATATTTTTGAGTTATCCAATATCCTAATTCCAGTTTTATCCTGTTACCTCAGCACCACTGTAGTTCTTACCTTTATGTGTGATATACACAAGGCCATTTCATGATAAGCTAACTAGTTTAAACCAAGAATCTGATTGCTGGCCATAAAACTTGTTTCCACTGTTTTCCTTTTCTAGTCTCTGTAACAATTACTTTTTCTGATTGTTCCACATCTCAATAATAATTCTGACTATAATTCTTACAAGTATTTTAAACAACTCTGCAATCTAACTGAAAAACCTATGGCTAATTATGCCTTGGACTTTCCTTTTGTTTTGAAAGTGAGTTTGTGAAAGTTTTCATATGATTGAGAAATTAAATGCCAGCTAACCATGATTTGTTCTTCTTTTGTGCAGTGGTGCCAGCACTCTGCATCCATCTAGCAGCAACACTGCAGATACATTTTCGTTCTGGTTTTACTGCTTGGATTCTCTCTCTCATCCCACTCATGGGTGTTTGAGTGAGTGGCTGCATGGTGCTGAGTTACCAGCTGGTGTTAAACCATGACAAATTTTAATTCACCTTCTGGCTGGCTGCTGCTGATAATGATGTTTAAACCAAGAAATCTTGATTGCAGATTTTCTCCAGTTCAATAAAGGAACTTTTTTTACAGTTTACCATATCTTTCTGTCTCTTGCTAGAGGTGAGGTCTCAATGGAATTCTAGCCTTTCCCTTCTGTAACTGCTGCTTGGACTAGTGTAGAGTAACCTATGGAATAATTGCTGCAAAAAATGGAGTGTAGCATTTAACATGTCTGGGTTTGATGTCATGGACCAGACTGTCTTTTGAAAAAAATGCAGGCTGTTAGTCTTTGATCCTACAAACTCTCCCAAATGAGTTACTCCAGGGTTTAAAGGCCTTTAAGGGTGACAGGTTGATACAGGATTAGCATATAGATATGAGTTTTCTGTGTTCTGACACTTATCTTTATTATTCCATATTCTACAGCAAGGAAAAGTGCCAGGGTAAGATCCAGTCCAGTTAGGACTAAGATGTGGGTGCCAGGACAGAAAATTGATGTGCCAGCTGTCAGAGATATATCAGCTTTAGTGAAAATGTCTGACAGAAGCATCTTGGGTAGCTTAAAAGCCTTATAAGTCTTTAGTATTATAAAATGTAAAAATTATTTTTACATTTTCAGTAGAAAACAAAAAACATAAAAAATTATGCATTCAATTGCTTTAATTAGATATATAAATGCAATGTGGAGAGTATTACAAAATATTTTGGGACTGCAGCTCTAGGAGGCATCAGTTTAGGTATGTTCCCCCAGTTTGATTACCTATTATCTTGAATTAGCTTTCTCACTCTCTTGCTAAACTCAATATCTAGGTATTAAACAAAAAAACCCTTAAAACGCATTTATTCCTGTTTCTTACATTATTGAGTCATGAAGACTTGAGGAAAGAACAGGACAACCATCAGGGATATAATCTAATTATTTTTTTTAAGTAAAAATCACACTTAATTAGAAATCAATTTCTCTCCTGCATCACTTTCTTTGGGGAAAAAAAAAGGTAAAATAAGTTCACTTCCTATTAAAATCATCTGGATTCCTGGGTTTGATTCAGCGTTCATTCTATATGCCAGGAATTAAAGATTTCTCTATGTAATCGGTGTCATGCTCTTTTTATTCATAACAAGATAAAAAGACCTAATACAAAATGAATTTTAATGCGGTTTTTCAAGGGATGTAATATGCTACTAGTTGAAATGTAACTTGCTACATCAATTTGGACTTTATGTGTTAAGACTAGGGAACAATGACACACTACTTGTGCTCACATTACAACAAGCTGTACCACATTCACACTAGATACATGGTGAATTAATCTGTTGCCGTTTTTCTACCAGCAAATAATGATTACTCTAAAGCCATTATGATTTCAGCCTTTTCCTGACATTTGTTGTAGTTTCAGTGACATGCTATTACCCTTGTCACAATTTGGTGTAAAACATCTCTCATTCAAACACCATTCATTACCCTTGGGCTAGACTCACATTCAGTACATGTCAGTAAAGGGGCAGAAGGTCAAATCTCAGTAAATTAGCTGTCCTCTGTGAAAAAATAACTCATCTCAGAAGATAATTTACCTTTAAACAACTGCAAGATTTCCACTTCTGTAAAGTTAGATTCAATTTGGGCTGTATGCTGGAAGACCTGCTTGCAAAACATGTTTATACTTTTTAATGTTTCCTGGATTGTCCCCAGGTGCCAATTTGTGCATACTGATCTCTGTGTGACATGGTCTGAATGCTTAGTACCATAGTCTCAACAGCAGCTCTCAAGTCCACAGCCTGAACTGCTGTGATTTGATTCTCTTCTTCTGCCAATGCTAGAATGCCAATTTTGATTCTCTTCTTCTGCCAATGCTAGAATGTGAAATTTTGTTTGGGAAAATATAATCTCTTCATTTTATAAATCATCTCTTTTTGTACCGAATGAAATAAACTGTTCTTTGATTTTCATCTTTGAAGCTACTTTGTATTAAAAATTACTGTGGTTTTACACTCTGACTTTAATCCTGTCAGTGTAATATATACAACGGGCTCAAACTGGAATTTTATGCACCTAGTTAAGTAGTCCTCATTAAATATATATACATTTAAATTGTGTATTACTTCTTGGCCTGTAAAGCTGATTTTATAGTGTGGCTGTGCCTAAGATTCTTTCTCTGAAAGACCTGGGTGATGGTTCAAAGAGTCTGTTGCTTTCACTGAACTTGAGTCTGTAGCATAATTTCTTGCTTGTTGGCTTGGTTTCACAATGGATCAGAATCCTGTTCAATTTCTATATGGGGACAAGCTCAGACTGATTATGTTCAGTGATATTACATCTGGATCCTCAGTTTGGTGCTTCAGTCCCTGTGTCGACCCTCAGTGCTGCTGATGTTGAGCTTGGAGTGTTTTTGAGAAAAATTCTCCAGAGGCACTTTTCTTTCCACTTGCACAGGCTCACATCCAGTGATCCCAGACAACCCTTTGTGAAGGCACATGTAATAAACATAAGGGGAGGAGATGATGTTCCTGCCAACTCTCTGTTCTCAGCCTGAGTCCAGCAGATATGAAAGGAAAACTCTTTGTGACGTCTGAGCTCTCCAAACAAGTCTGGTCTTCCATTCACAGAGCAGGAAATCTTGCTACTGAAGTATTATATTGTAGGCATGTGGTCTTACATCCTTTGGGCAAATTTTAAAGGAAGAGAGTTGGTTTTGCTAGGTTTTCTACGAAGATATTACGGCATTCTCCAAGGAAAGTGCCATCTCTGTATTTCTGAATTCTTGGCTGACACTGGGTTCCGCTGGTCTCCTAATGACCTATGCTGTGTCTCAGCTTTGACCACAGAACAAGAGGACACAGTCTTAAGCTGGGCCAGGGGGAAGCTTAGGCTAGTTATTGGGAAAAAATTCTTGACTGAAAGACTGATTGGGCCCTGGAATCATCTGCCCAGGGAGGTGGTGAACTCACTGTCCCTGGAGGTGTTTAAAAAAACCTGGACATGGCACACAGTGCCATGGTTTAGTTGATGAGGAGGTGTTAGGTCATAGGTTGGACTAGATGATCTTAAAGGTATTTTCCAACCTAGTTTGATTCTGTAAAAGGCACATATCTTTGTTCAGAAACTCCTGCTGACTCTTAGCAGTCTTTTTCCAGATTGCTCTTTTACGGGACTCTTTCTTCTTATGTCATGAAGGCAGAGGATAAGTGGCTTGCCCAACAAATTTGAGCACCAGAGCATTTCTTCATGTAAGCTGTGACAACAGTCACTTTTTAAAGCTAACCATAAAAGATCATTATGCCTTTTTCAGGTTTGAATCTTCAACACTTACAATATATAATGACTTCTTGCAGTCTCATTAAAATCAAAGTAATTTGGGGGAGAGTTGTTGAATTCCCTTGATACAAACTATGTCCTCGTTCCCTGGTTTTTGACTGTTCCTGTGAAATTAAAGAGAAGAAAAAATCCAAGCTCTTTATAAAAAATATTGCATCTCATTAAAAAAAGAAACAACAAATAACAAATTTGACTCCAACTTTTGCCATTATGTAAATTACATTTATATAAAAAATAAATTAAATGAGTCACAGAGACTTGAAAATCAGGGTTCACAGTGGAACCTGACAGCTTTTCTACAATGTTTTTAATCAGGTTTAATTGTTGTCAGATGAGTGATCTATGAAGGTCTTACCTTTATGAGAGACTTGGAGGTGTGGGTTTTTCCTGTTGCTGATTTGGAGCCAGAAATAGTTGTGTGTAATTAGGGATCCAAAGGTAAGGTGAGATTTTGTGTTCATTCAAAGGGACTTAGCAGGGATTCATGCAGTGTGACATAATTTTGTTCATTAGGATAAGAAGCTTATATTATTTCACTATATTCACCTCCTCAAGAAAATAAGCTACAGCTCAATAGCAATTGGCTAGAAATTTACATGACCCTGTTGTTGAGCACTGAGTGTATTTGGTTCTGCATTTTTCTCTAAAAAGATTACTTTTTCCCACCTCGTGCAAGTTGAATGCATTTATATTAAAAAAAAACACTCTAAAGATTAGTCTTACATTTCAGACCAAAATTCCATACACATATTATTTTCTCATATGTGAATTTACACGTATTTACCTGTAGCAAGCCAAAGACACAGTTAGAGGAAATGCTGGCTGAACTGTAAGTAATGATATAATGGAAGCATACTTCCAATAATATAGCGTAAGCATAGAAGATGTTTTATAGATTGATTTTTGGAGAAACATTTCTTAAAACATAAGGAGGGATTAAAAATCTCACAAGTCTGTAGAACTAACAGCGAAAAAGTCATATAGACTAGCCACTAAGAAACAAAGCAGAACAACAACAGCCAAGGTGTTTGAAAGTCAGCATCTTGCTCGCTGTTTTTAAGTGACTGTCATGTGATAAGAGATGACCAGAGACACCATCCCCTTTCCCCAGTGGAAGGCAGCAGTAAAGAAGTGTGCAGACACAGTGGGACCAAGCATGCAGGCAGCTAGGCTGTGCCTGTGAATCCTTTTCCTTTGCCCCTCAAGCACACAGGTGCCTTAGGCACCTTTCTACTCTGATTAAGCCTTGAGTCATTTCTGACTTCAGGGTGCTGCATGCTGAGCATGCTGATTGTGGTTTGCTCACTTCAGAGGGTACTGACTCCTTTAGATCTTTCTCTGTGGTGTCTACCTCTTTTGTATAGAGAGCCTAAGCAAATTCCACTGGAAGGGTGAATTGCCTGTAAGTTACAGATATATAACTTATGGCACTTTGATACGTAACTTTTGGATAACTAAACTTTTATGGGAACTGGCCTACTTTTCATATTGACCTTGTTAGGAGTTTTTCCAGAAAGTTTTGTATTGTGACCCTGGAAGTGCAGCCAAAACATAAAGTATTACAGCAATAAAGGTGCATTGTGATTTATATGCCAGCAGAAGATCAGGGTTTAAATGGTTGATGGCTCCTCTTCCTATCTGATTTTAATGGTAAGACAGAAAATTTCTGATCTGGGAAAAAAATACCAGAAGGACCATAGAAAAGACAAAGGACTTCAAGACAGGACAAAAGACAAGACAAAACAATGGCTGACTTGTCCTGTGCTGGCAACAGTCTTGGTGTGAGTGGGAGTTTAGGCAAGAAGACACCCAGAAGTATATTCCAACTCAGTATTTTTCCTATTCAATATTTTCTACAGGGCTCCTATAGGGTTTTTAATTTTTTTTTTTCTGAAGCACTAGTAAGTCTAAAAAAAACTTCGTTCATTTCTAGAAGACTAAGTATCAAAGACTATATGATATATGATATGATTTGATATGATATATGATATTCAGTTACAGACCTGTGAGAGGAAAAAAAAAGGAGAATCTCAAAGACAGGTTCTTATTTGAGGAAGAGCAGGAAGGAATGCCTTGGAAGAGGCCTAACAGGAATAGAAGTAGCTTGGAATCTGTCCTAAATGGGTTCTGGAACTCCAGCCCAACCAGCAGAGGTGCTGCTAGAAGCTGTGGATGTCAGATCATTCCTGTAGTAATAAATATGGTCATAGAGGAAAAGGTATTAAGATAGAGGTTTATGTATTTAAACAGCAGCAGAGAGAACTTTTGTAGACTCTGTCAAGATTGCAGCCCTTGAATCTCAATGAAATGAAGGTTTTTTCCCTCTTTGCAAATACCAGCTGTCTGAAATTCACCGGCCTATGAAAAACAAGTTACCTGTACAGGAGTATTATAGATACTAACTAGATTAAATCAGTATATAACATTACTCTTTGGAAATACCAGTTGCTGTACTGAGCTCCTTCATTCTCACCATGTCCAAAATCATTGAAGGAAAAGCATGGTTGTTGGTTATACCGTGAGGTGTCTGAAACTTTCCCTTCAGGGGAGAAACATCCCCAAAATCCCTTTGGGGTGTTCTTGAATACAGGCAAAGCCTGAGACTGAGCTAGCTCTCAGTCATGCATGATGACATATCTGAATTTGAACAGACTTGTGCTTGACTGACGGTATAAACTTAACTTACAAAGTGGCTGTAAGCTTAAAAATGCCCCTCATTACTGTCTGTAATCAAATTGCACTATCTCATCCTTAATGAAGTTGTGGCAGGAGAATGAGATATGCTCATTTAGATGTATCAGGAAAAAATCAGTACCAGTGTAAAGTAGGTCCATTAATAAATGAGATGGAGAATTAAATTACTAATGACTTTGAAATGGCTGAGATAAAGAAATTCCGTGCCAAGCTGCCTTTAGTAAGAGAAATAACATTAGGTCAATTAGGAGTGCTGGAAAACCCCCCCTAAACTGTGAATTCAGTGTGAGAGAGCAGCTAAGGAAATAAACTTTTGAACACGATTGCTACTACACAGTGAAATGAGGCTCTCTCTAGTGCACCTGCAGTTCTGAAACCCGTCTTATCCTCTGCACTGGTTAATACTGGGACTGAATTTTCCGAAACCACCTAAAACTCTTAATTCTAGCAAAAGAAATAACAGTGCTTTGGCCTCTAGGTTGTCTCATTCATGTCTTTTCTCTTGTCCTGTTGCCCTACTTGTCTTGACAGCAGCATTTGCACTGCCTTATATCTAACTGTATTTTTGTAGTTTTCCACTGGGACAAATAACTTCTACAGAGTAATGAGGTTTATTAGCTTGAGTGAAGGTAATTCAACAGTATTGCTTCCATTAAACAAATGTGTTTGTCAGCCCAGGTATGTCTTCATGGCACTGGATTCATTGTACTGTTTAGATTTACTCTAATTAGATGTTAAGCTGAAGATTTCTTACTGCCACTGGAGCTGGTACTGAGAGGCATTTTTGCTCTTATCAGGTTTTATTCTAGATGTTTCCTCACATTATGCCTTTCAGTCTTTCCTTTTCTGCTCAGGTCATTAAATCCTACCTGACTGATTTTTCCAGTCACACACTTTTGCCTTTCATACAACACTTTGAACTCTTCTTTTTGAGGAATGTGGTACATTAGGAAGGCTCATTTGGAAATGAATGCCCGTCTTTTTTGTCATATTTTTCATGCTCATAAAAGTATGAGGTGCATTAGAGTAATGTAATCTTGAAATAATCACCCTGAGAGGTGTGAAATGTCTCTCTTTATAGAGTTTCCTGTTTTAATATCAAGGTGATTAATGATTGGAAGGGTCAGTAATTTAGCAGGACCGTTTCGATTATAGGTTGTTTTATAATCCTCAATTTTTGATATGGAAAGACCCAACTATTATTTATGCAAATGCAAATACTTTCAAGCTGCTTTTCTGGTAACGATGCTAGTTCTGTTTTTTGATGTAAACAAAATAAGTTGAATGATGAAACCAGAAATGCTAAGGCCAATAGAGATAATTATACTTTTCTACAGTAGAACCAGAAATGGAAAAAACATTAACTTTATTGCAGTATTTATCAGTATGTTGAACTCAAGGTTTTTAATTTACAAGGCTCTTTCACACTATTCTAATTCTGCCACAGAGACGTTCCAGTGAAAGCAGGGCATTATAAATCAGAAGCAGAGAATGATCTTCCCCAGAAGAAGATTTAAAAGAAACAAAAAAAGCAAAAAACCCAGAAAGAAAAAAAAAAAAGCCAGTGGGAGCCTCATTCTTTTGCCTCCCAAATCATTTATTTTGTTTCTGAAACATTTTATGAGCCATATTCATTTGCCATTCCTCATCTGGTGTTCCTGTTCCATTTCATCTTCCCCAGAAGCACTAGTATTTCATACCAAGAAATGGTTTCTGGTTAGGGAGGGAAAATCAAAAGATGA